>NC_139470.1:8965000-9142500 GCF_057233095.1 Heloderma suspectum
TCCTTTCTGGAGAATCCGCAGCACATAAAGCCAAGAGAGGCATTTCTCTCTTTCATGCTCCAGCCTGATCGACAAGCCGGTTCATCGTGTGTGTTGCATCCATTCTTGACCTTTTGATCAGGGACACAGATACCCTGGGGGAGAATCTCCTAAGTGCCTCTCTGTGAACACCTCAGTGGGCATGCTTTTCATGCACTGAGAGCAGGGCTATGCGCCTTTTTCCATCCCATTTTTCTCTCTACTCTGTGTGCCCTTTTCGCTTAGCACCTCTGCCTGTGCAAGTCTGCACCATTGCTGCTTCCTTCCCCCTTTATCTCTTTTTAGGGATTATGAGAAATTCACTTCTGTTCAATTTTGATCAGGATTTACCCAGCTTGCACATTACAGGCCAAACACAGACTCAGGCGCAACCTACGGTCGAGTCCCATGCATTTCTGAGGTTGCAATACGATTCGCAGACCAAAAAAATGTGTTGGATATTTGAAAAATGCATGCATACTTTTGAAAAATCTGCACTAAAAAAGTACACTTTTGAAAAATGTGCACAAATACCCTTCAATCAATGGGAGAAGAATGCGTAGATTTCAAAGATGCACATAATGGATGAGTACACTTGGAAAAAATAAGCATGAAATTGTGCACAGTTTTGCATGCAAAAAGGAAAAAAAATAAAAAGTTCACAATCTGATACAGACTCAAGTTGAAATGAGCTTTGAGATGGAATTGTGAGAACTTTGGCAAGGTCAAGTTTGCCGATTCACACATTTCTGTCTCTTATTTCCATTATGCAATGGGATCATGGGAAAGCTGATCCTTTTGGCCATGAATTCATCACTGAGAGTGAATCATAGCATTTATTTATTCATTCATTCATTCATTCATTCATTCCATTTCATTTCTGTACCACCCAATAGCTGAAGGTCTCTGGGCGGTTCACAGCAACTAAATCATAGAGTTGGAAGGGATCTCAGAGATCATCTAGTCCAACCCCCTGCTCAATACAAGCCTCTGCACTGCAGGATGCAACTATGACATCCCCCTCACCATCCTGGCTGCTTCCTGGGACATGTGCCAACTTCTCAGTGTCCTTCTTAAAATGGAGTGCCAAGAACTGGACACAGTACCTGAACTGCAACCTGGCTAATGCAGAGCAGAGCAGAACTATTATGAGGTGAATGCTATTAAATGTCCTGATGCAGATGAAAGAAAGTTCAAGTTATTACAACCCACTTACTGTAAAAGATCATTCCGTGCATACTGTCTATAGCCAGAAGTATCGAACCTCTTTCAGCCCAAGGTCAAATTCCATTTTCGAGAATGTCTCTGGGGCCACATTCCAGTGCTGGGTGACGGGGGGGGGGGGGGAGTCAAAAGGGATGGACAGCCATCTGTTGCAGATTCTCTCATGTTGGTGTTCCTGTTCCTACATTGTGTGTGTGTGTGTGTGTGTGTGGCGGGGGGGGTAGATTGGCTGCAAGGCCCCTCTAATTACTTAATCAGTGGAGGCTGGTGGCTCCAATGTCAGTGGGGCAATGAATCTGCTCTGGGTTTCACTCAGAACCACTCAGATCTCTAAAGAAGCTGCCCAAGGTGCTGAACCTATTTTGGGGTGAGGTTGGCACCTTGGAGAGTTCCTTTAGAGTTCTGACTGGTTCTGACTGAAACCCGGAGCGGATTCACTGCCCCACTGAGATCGGAGCCACCAGCCTCCACTGGCCTCCACTCTCTGTGATTCTGTCCTATTGTCTTTGGGCAGAAGTGGAACCGCCCCACCGCTTCACCATGTGGCATATGAAGGCCAGATTTCAACAAGGCTGCTACTTCCGGCATGTGCAAAAGTGGGATTTTCTCGGGTGTGTAAGTGGGCGGGCGGGTGGGTGGATGAGAAGTATTCCATGTGCACCCTTGTCCATCTGGAGCATATGGTGGGAATCTTCTGACAAATGGCATTTGTATGTTTTGTCCGCCATGAGTGTTGCTTAGTGGCGAGGAAGATGTCAGGGTGATGGTCCAATCTTGGGTGCAGGTGCAGTTACAGGACCAACTGGCTGTTAAAAAAAACAAAATGCCATCAGCCCACATACCTTTGGGAACCAGCGGTCTACAAAACATATCCAAGACTTTGTCACTAGAACAAAATGGGAATGCCTGATGACATGGGAATGACTACTACTTCATCTCTGCCTCCCATGCCTGCTATAAATTCTCCAGGGTTTTGCTTTAATGTGGTGCTGCAAAAGACCAGACTCCCTTCCTTCCTTCCTTCCTTCCTTCCTTCCTTCCTTCCTTCCTTCCTTCCTTCCTTCCTCTCTCTCTATTAAAAAGCAGCATCTTTCTCTCTCTCTCTCTCCCCTCCTCCTCCTCCTCTCCCCCTCTCTCTCCCTCTTTAAAAAAACCCCAGCAACTCTCTCCCCCCTTTTAAAAAACCAGCAACTAACTAACCTTCCTTCCTTCCTTCCTTCCTTCCTTCCTTCCTTCCTTCCTTCCTTCCTTCCTTCCTCTCTCTCTATCAAAAAAGCAGCATCTTTCTTTCTTTCTTTCTTTCTTTCTTTCTCTCTCTCTCTCTCTCTCTCTCTCTCTCTCCCCTCCTCCTCCTCCTCTCCCCCTCTCTCTCCCTCTTTAACCCCCCCCCAGCAACTCTCTCCCCCCTTTTAAAAAACCAGCAACTAACTAACCAACCTTCCTTCCTTCCTTCCTTCCTTCCTTCCTTCCTTCCTTCCTTCCTCTCTCTCTATCAAAAAAGCAGCATCTTTCTCTCTCTCTCCCCTCCTCCTCCTCCTCTCCCCCTCTCTCTCCCTCTTTAAAAAAACCCCAGCAACTCTCTCCCCCCTTTTAAAAAACCAGCAACTAACTAACTAACTAACTAACTAACTAACCTTCCTTCCTTCCTTCCTTCCTTCCTTCCTTCCTTCCTTCCTTATTCCTTCCTTTCTCTCTCTCCCCCATCTTCTAAAAAAACAGCAACTTACTTACTTACTTACTTTCCTCCCTCCCTCCCTCCCTCCCTCCCTCCCTCTTTTTTAAAAAACCCAGCAACTTTCTTTCTTTTTCTTTTTTACAATGGCCAACACAAGGCTTTGAGATCTTTCCATGGTCAATTGTCTAAGGATGAGCTCCTGCTGGGAAGGCTGTGATTTATATCAGCTCACTTGTCATGGGTCTGAAAGGAAGGGGCCCTCTTGAAAGCCACCCACCACCATAAAGTCGGTTGGAGCATCGAGGCGAGAGAGGGCACATTGCGCTCTTTGTTGCCGAGATGGTGCTTTGGAGTCTGTGTTTTGAAGTCCTTTCCCGTCCTTGCTGGCATGGAGGAAGAGGGGAGTGCCGTAGGAAGGGATGGGCCAATTGCTAAAGAGATAAGATGCCTGTAGCCAAAGATTACCCCCCCCGGGGGGGGCAGGGG
This sequence comes from Heloderma suspectum, assembly GCF_057233095.1. NCBI lineage: Eukaryota > Metazoa > Chordata > Lepidosauria > Squamata > Helodermatidae > Heloderma > Heloderma suspectum. The sequence continues at coordinate 8,968,404 of NC_139470.1, forward strand.
AGTCAACAGTAGGTATGGCTGGGCACCTGCCAGGGGCCCACACCCCAGCAGGGGCCTACTGCCAAAGAGCCCCCTGGAGTTGCTCCTCTTCTTCACCGTTGCAACTTGCTTGTTCACCAGCCCCTCACTGTGGCCAGGTGATGGTGGTGGTGTGAAGGAGGAGCAGGAGATGCCACGGCCTGCTTGCTCAATGGCTCTCTGCCTGGCAAGCAAGTGAGTGGTGGCAATGATGGAGAAATTGTGAGAGAAGCAATAGCAGCTGGAGACAATGGTGGTGAGAAGGTTGAGGGCGTCTCCCACAAGAGCCCTCGGAAGCCTGGAGATGGCACCGATTAGGCTGGTTATACAGCTTGGGTCCTGAGGACCTCCCACTCACACACACAAACCTGCCTCCTACCTGAGATCATCTGCTGAGGCTTTTCTGCAGGTATCCCCACAGAGATCAGGCCTTCGTGGCAGTGGCAGCCCCACCTCCAGAATGCCCTCTCTAGGTCCATGTATCTGGTGTCTATTTGCAGGAGTTTTAGATGCCAGGTTAAAAAAACAAACCAACAAAAAATGTTTGGTTGATCCACACTTTTTAACTCCCAGTTGATTGCTGCATATTGACTGCCATGTTAGAGTTGCAGGAGTTTAGTACTCGATTTGTATCCACAACTTGCTCTGACACTTTGACTCTCTTTGCTGCTTTTACTTGCTGTGGCAAGGATTGTGTTATATTATATCATGTGGTGTTATATTGAAGTGTAGAGTAGGTAGGTGTGTGTTAAATATTTATACACTGCAAGTTTGGCTGAAGGATCTCTAAAGCAGCTTACAACAGTGGATTCAAGCAATGAACAACAGCAGTGAAAACAACAGTGAAAGTCAACGATGAAACCACCTCTGCAGAAAATAGCGCCCTTTTAATCATCTCCAATTTGATACCCCAAAGGGACCAGTCCCTTTGGTGTTCCCTCTTGGGGGATGAATGGCAACCTCCAGCGAGCCCAGTGGAAATAATACCCCCCCCACCCAGAAGCGTGCTGTGCAACAGCACTGTGGATGCAATTGTATCTACAGGATGGGCCATTTCCAACCAAGGTCAGTCGGAACGCATCTCGTATCTTGTCTCTTGGCTATAGACTGGCTAAGGGAAATTCTGTGGGTATGTGATGTAAACTAGCTTTCTTTTATCCACAGTGCTGCTGCCTTTTATAAGGCCCACACTGATTTCATGGGAGGGGTGTCACCACTACTGTCTATGTTTGCACCTATACATATGAATTAGCATATGCAAATATTATGCAAATCACTGTCCTCATTTACCCTCTTTTTTGTGATTTCCAAGTGGCTACCCTCTTCCCGGGAAGTACTAGTTCCCCTCTACTCAGCACTGGTTAGGCCTCATCTGGAGTACTGTGTCCAGTTCTGAGCACCACATTTTAAGAGGGATGCAGACAAACTGGAGAGGGTTCAGAGGAAGGCAAAAAAGATGATCAGGGGACTGGAAACAAAGCCCTATGAAGAGAGACTGAAAGAACTGGGCATGTTTAGCCTTGAGAAGAGAACACTGAGGGGAGATAGGATAGCGCTCTTCAAGTACTGGAAAGGTTGTCACAGAGATGAAAGCCAGGATCTCTTCTCCATCATCCCAGAGTGCAGGACACGGAATCATGGGCTCAAGCTACAGGAAGCCAGATTCTGGCTGAACATCAGGAAAAACTTCTTGACTGTTACAGCAATACGACAATGGAACCCATTCCCTAGGGAGGCGGTGGGCTCTCCCACACTGGACGCATTCAAGACAAGGCTGGACAGCCATCTGTCAGGGATGCTCTGACTTGGATTCCTTCATTGAGCAGGGGTTAGACTCGATGGCCTTGTAGGCCCCTTCCAACCCTACTATTCTATGATTCTTCTGGCTCCCCTCTGACAGCTGCATATGGCAACAGTGGACAGGCTGTTGAGGGCTTTAGAAGGAAATCCAGTATCTTACTTGGCTGGTCTTCTTGAGGCATTGCTGAGATTTACCCCAGCCAAACATCCACAAGTCTGTCTTGTTTGTTTGTTTTTGTCCACAGCACTGCTCCATTCAGTTTGACTGGAACAGGACAAAACATTGACCTCCCTTGACTTCCTTTCGCTTGACCCATTTCAAGTTAAACTGTTCAGCTCTGCAAGGGAAGAGAGGGACGGCTGTCGGATGTTCACAGTGAATCGCAAAGTCGAAAGGGGAGAGTGGGGTTGGGAGAAGAGAAAGCTACCATCTCTTTGCTCTGCTGTCAACACAGACAGAAAAGTCTTTGTTGTCGTTTTTCCACCTCAGCCACCTCCGTTTGGGAAGACAGGTGCTTCGCAGGCGAGGAAAAGTTTGGGGGCTTTTCACAACTTAAGCCTTCTTGGGCAACGTGAGGAGCGAATGTGTGTGTTCTTGAAATAGCAGCTTATGCCCGGAGAACGTTTATGCTTAGGAGCATTATGATCTAGACATATAGCCTGTGCATCGGGGCATCTGTTAAGGTGCTGGACTGCATGTTTGGTGATTACATTTTTTCATGGAAGTCTGTAAAGACGTTAAAAACAAACAAACCACCAACCATCCTTCCTTCCCCTTTCTGTGCTGTTCATAGTCAAAGTTTTCATTTACAAACGGTGTCCTGTCCTTTGCATTTCTCTCCCCACCACCACCCCTGCTGATCTTGTAGGCCCCTTCCAACCCTACTGTTCTATGATTCTATGATCTCTTCGACGGCAGTAATCCCGTATTGTCACTGCAGTGACTCTCCCAAGATGGGAATGCTTTGGGGTGGGAGCAGGGGGGAGGGGAGCTCGGTATTGCTGTGCTCTCAGCCATCTTACCGGTAAAGCTGGGTTTACAAATGTGCCGAAATCCAGGGTTCTCTTGTCTCATGAGGGCATTAGCAGCAGGCCTGTCAGACATGATGCTACAATTAATTCCCAGCCTGGGCTGTATTTACTGGGGCTGTTTTGTGCAGTTGGGCAAGATTCACTGATGCAATTATTATTCACGTGGTTTTAAAATGTGGGGCAAACCCACGTGGACTGCATAACATTCATGCGGGGGGTTGAGAGGGTGTTTATAGGGGAGAATGAGTGGGCAGGCAGAAGGGAGCACTTAACCCCTTATCCAACAGCTGAACCTCTCACACCAATCCCTCCCTCTGGCTCCCCCCCCCCCACACACACACACTCACACACCTCCCTCCAGCCACATAATAAGGCTCCAAGGTTGGAAATGAAAAGTGGGGAGAGGAATTGAAAGGGGTCGTTCATAGGTGGAGGAAAGTTTTTAAAAGGCTTCTCGTACATGTCCATTTTATCATAAGAATAAGATTATCGTTATCGTCATCATCATTATCCTCATCATTATTTTCTTTATTACGAATACTTGGGGAATTCTGATTTTTGTGGATTCCTGTACAAAATGACCTGACCTGCACCCAGTGGAGGCTGGCGCCTCCGATGTCCGTGGGGCTGTGAATCTGCTCTGGGTTTCAGTCAGAACTGGCCAGAACTCTAAAGGAGCTATCTAAGGTGCTGAACCCATTTGGGGGATGTGGTCCAGCACCTTGGATAGCCCCCCTAGAGTTCCTACCAGTTCTGACTGAAACCCAGAGCCCCACTGACATCGGAGGCGCCAGCCTCTGCTGCCTGCACTTCTCAGACCAATATGCATGTTGTAAGGTAGCCATCCAGCAGCCCAGTGGTGGAGAACCTCAGGCTTGGGGGCCCAGTCCGGCCCACCTGGGGTCACAATTTGGCCCTCTGGGGTTTCCCAGAAGGCCACTCTTCCTTCCCCTGTCCCAACCCCTTTCCTTCAACCACCCATCATTGGATAGTTGACCATCTTTGGCCCCACCCAGCCATGGAATAGGGCCCCTGAGAGCTTCTCTGAAATGGCATTTGTCCCTTGGGCCAAAAGAGTTTCAACACACCTTGCACTAGATTTTGCACTAAGATTCATTAAGCTTTGCTACTCAACATGAAAGGGGCCGCGGTGGCTTAGTGGTTAAGACGCTGAACTGCAGACTGGAAGGTCGGCAGGTCAGCAGTTCGAGACCCGAGTGCTGCGTGACGGAGTGAGCTCCCGTCTTCAGTCCCAGCTTCTGCCAACCCAGCAGTTCTAAAGCAAGAAATTGCAAGTAGATAAATAGGTGCCGCCTCGGCGGGAAAGGTAACAGCGTTCCATGCACCTCGGTGTTCAGTCATGCCGGCCACATGACTGGCCGAAGAAGTGTCTTCGGACAGCGCTGGCTCTTCGGCTTAGAAACGGGGATGAGCACCGCACCCTAGAGTCGGACACGACTGGTTGGGGACACCTTTACCTTTTACCTTTTTACTCAACATGAAGAGGCTTCAGCTAGCCCTGGGTCTCTCGCAGGGGGAACCTGTGCAGCCTACCAGTAAGACAGTCAAGCCTTATACCAATTCAGACTGCAGATGGGGTCACAATCCCCTCCACACACACATAGACACATCCAAAGAGGAGGGGGGACCTTCCCACAGATAGAAAAGTAGATGGCAGGGAGAAGGGTTCTTCCCCAGCCTTCTTCACAATATGCTTTTTTTTTTCTATGTGTACTTGAGTGGCCAATTTCACATCCCTCCTAAAGCCACAAATCCCCTCAAAGCCTATGGGAAAAATGCACATTTTGGGGCCAGTGCTTTTTTTTTTTATGTGTTTTTGGATGACTACATTTGCATGAAATTCCAGAAAGTAAACAAGTCTGTGGAATCTGTGCGACTCGGGGAATGCTCGTCCACTACAGAATCAACCGTTCGGATCCATAGAAATCCGAATTCATCTGATTCCATTGCAGAGTTCTCTGACATCCCCAGTCCAGGCACGGGTTAACTTCCTCCTCTGTGGGAACCCCCAGCAGGAGAAAATACACCTTGTGCTTGCAACATGTTTGAAGGTTGCAAACGTGAGCTAGTCGCACGCTTGGCTTGTGGGATCTCCTGCCATGTGAAGTAGTGATGGAGATCGATCAGGGATCAGCCCGAGATCACAGAATCATAGAATAGTAGGGTTGGAAGGGGCCTACAAGGCCATCCAGTCCAACTCCCTGCTAAAAAAAAAAAAGGAATCCAAGTCAGGGCATCCCTGACAGATGGGTGTCCAACCTCATCTTGAATGCCTGCAGTGCGGGAGAGCCCACCACCTCCCTAGGGAATGGGTTCCATTGTCGTATTGCTGTGACAGTCAGGAAGTTTTTCCTGATGCTCAGCCAGAATCTGGCTTCCTGTAGCTTGAGCCCATTATTCCGTGTACTGCACTCTGGGATGATCAAGAAGAGATCCTGGCCCTCCTCTCTGTGACAACCTTTCAAGTCCTTGAAGAGCGCTATCCTATCTCCCCTCAGTCTTCTCTTCTCAAGGCTAAGCATGCCCAGTTCTTTCAGTCTGTCCTCATAGGGCTTTGTTTCCAGTCCTCTGATCATCTTCGTTGTCCTCCTCTGAACCCTCTCCAGTTTGTCTGCAACCTTCTTAAAATGTGGTGCCCAGAACTGGACACAGATATTTTGCTGCCTGAGGTGGACACACATACACATGCACACACACACACACACTCCCCAGAAAAGATGCAGAGTGCCCCAGACCAGTCTAATTATTTTGACACCTGAGGCAGAAAACCCCAGAAGTACCTCTCCCTTTCCCTGGCAGTACAAACAGTATGTGACAACAGTAAGCAGTAGTCACAACAGTAATAGTATCAGAAACAATAGTAATAGTAAATAACTAACAAGTTGCCACCCCTTCATCACACTCTAGTCTGCTGCCTGAGGAAGCCACTTCGCTTTGCCTAATGGTAGGGCCGGCCCTAGCACTGACTTAGATTGCTTTGAAAGGGGGTTATTTGACCAATTCATGGCGGAAGAGACAGCCGTTCATGACTACTTGCCATGATGACGAAATGTAACCTCCAGGTTCAGAGGCAGTTTTTGTCACTATATTTCCAGTTGCTAGGGGATGGGTGGGCAAAAGTGGGAACAGGCTGCCACTGCCTTTATGTCCTGCTAGCCCCTGTGGGAAGCAGAATATTGGACTAGACAGGCCATTCAGGTCTTACATTTGCTCCCAATGTACTTTTCTCGGTGCACATGTAAAGCATCTCAGGGGTGCCCCTGACAATGTGTCGTATTAATGTGGCCCTTTGTTTCTTACGACAACAAAGTCCTGTATGTGATCGTGGCTCCTTTTGAAGAGAAGCTTTTAACCTTTCTTGGGGAGGGGGTGGGCAGGGGGAGAAGGACTGATAGAAGAGCAGAAATAGACGGCTGTGGGGGAAGAAGCTGTGAAACTTGCGACCTCCCCATTCGTACAAAGCATAAAAGCCACCCATCCCTTCCCAGAATGCTTCGATGCCCAAAGCCACCACCTGTCTTTGTTCTCTGCTTTCAGAGGAATGATCAAGAACAAGAGAGAGGGAGAGAAAGTGTGTGTGTGTGTGTGTGTGTGTGTGTGAGAGAGAGAGAGAGAGAGAGAGAGAGAGAGGGGGTGACTTTGGAGCTGATTAATCATCAGGAAATTGTAATCACTAACAGAGTATATGGGATCATTATTCAAAGCCTTTTCTTTTTTCTTTCTTTTTTGGGGGGACATAAATGAACCAGTGAAATACAACAGTACCCTCCTGTAATTATTCCCTTGTACCCAGTGCTCCTTTTTGAGTATTGGGAACAAGTAGTTTCTCTTCAATTTAGAGCAAACTGTCCCCAGGATCATGGCTTCTGAGAACCCGTGCTGAGCATAGGTGAGGAGTTCACTTGAGGAACCACATCAACCACTCTTAAAAAAAAAAAAAAAAGCATGTAAAAGGCCCCCAAGCTTCCATCGTCCTGAACGCCTTTCCGTCTTCTGCTGAGTGGCCTGCCTCGGCCTGCAGCGAGTTGGGCCAACTAGCGGATTTCCTGTGTTTTTTTTAATTTACGTAAATTTGCGTAAATTGCAGCTGCCAGTTATGCAGATTTGGCTACAATTTGCATGAAGTCCCACAGTAATTTGTGCAAACTACGCAAACTTACACAATTTGTGCAACTTTCTATTTGCACAAATTATGACGGGGACCCACCAAATATTACATAAAGAGCCAGCGGATTTTGGGGAAACTGCGCAGCTCGGCTCACAAAACTAAAGTGAGTTGGGCGCAGCGTGGAAGTCCGGTGAGCCCCCAACGGGCTGGATTTCCCGGTGACGGACACCCCTAGTACTGTTTTGCTGGGTCTGAGATAGGGATTTCAGAGAAATCTGTGATGGATTCAGATCAGTTTGGATTTGTATGGATCTGACCTGCAAATTCCTAAATGAGCCTTGGAGAAATTGCATCACAATAAGGCTGTTGATGTAGTGCGAAATCCTCCGTGTGTGTGAGAGGGGGTGGTGGAATGAATTGGCTCCTACAATAACCCTGTAGCCATCAGGGCTTGAGTTTCTTATCACATGAGGATTTTTAATGTTAGGTATATGCACCCTACATCCTCTTGTCTTTCTCCTCTATATTCCGATGGGCAGCATCTGCAGCACGCAATATCTAGGTCAGCCAACTACACGTCTGACCAGATGTTAGGTAACATATTGCTTCCTCTCTTGGGAATGAAAAGGTTGTGGAGCCCTGAAGGATGATGGGAGCTCTCTTTGGGAGGAAGCCAAATTCGACAGAGAACTGGAAAGCTGTTAGAAGGGAAGGCTGTTTGGGCCCCAGCACCCTGTGAACAGGGAAGGAATTATGACCCTTGATATTGCTTCAGGCTCCACCAACCAAAGTGATGGTACTTTCCTTCTGGCTGGATTCTTCTGAAATACAATCCTCCCCCCCCCCTCCTCCCCTCACTTTGGCAGTTGGTGAAAAAAAAAGAAATGTTATTCAGGATAGTTATCCATTTTAGGTGTTCTCTACTGTGTGGGAAATCTTCTGCCCTGCCTTTCCACTTTCCATGTCTTCAAGGTGATTTATTTAGTCCAAATTAAAACAAAAGGAAAACAGTGTGTGTGTGTGTGTGTTTGTGTGTGTGTGAAAGAGAGAGAGAGAGAGAGAGAGAGAAACATATGACAGCAACAGAAGCACCAGCAGGAAAATAGGAGGTTGCCAATTTGAAAGCCATTAAAAGAACAGGTGAACAAACAATGATTTTGCCTGGTGCCGAAAGGCCATCCAAGTGGACCCCAGAGAAACAGAGGAAGCTGTCTTATACTAAGTCAGACCATTGCTTCATCTAGCTCAGTATTGTCTACACCAAAAAGGGGAGAGAGCTCTACGAGGTGCCATTTCTGGAAAAGGCCCTGTTAGCGGTAGCCACCTTCTTCACTTCGGAAGGTAAGGTGGTGGTGGGGCAAAGCTTTAGGCCTCTGGTGATGAGCATAACAACTGAGGAGGTTTGCTTGCGATTCAGCCTTCTTATAAACGCCCCAGTAGTGATGATGATTTTGCTGTGTCCTGTGATCTCTGAACAGAAAGGCAGTTCTGGTTCAGAACAGAAGTAGGGGTGTGTGTGCGTGTGCGTGTGTGTGAGATCAGGCCCTCCAGTCGAGAGGCGAAATGAGGCCTCCATATAAATAACAAGAACCCTGGCTGTTTCCCCCTGCCCCCCTTGCCTGGACAACAAAGCGGTGCTTTCCCCTTGCTGTATGGGATGAAATGCATGCATGAATGAATAAATAAATACGTCAAAAGCCACACATATCTTAACGGTGACCTTGCACAGAGGGCCATTTCTAATTATTTCCCTCCATATGCCATTGAAATTGAAACTTTTAAACTTTTTTTTTAATTACTCTTTGAACTTTCCTGCCTTTCCTCTGTTCCACACATGTGGTAAAATTGCTCCATCCTCTTCTCCATAATTACACAACCCCTGAGCCAGATCTCCCCCCAAGAGCCTGGAAGCATATTGATTTAATCTTTATATTGATTAAGAGAGAGGGAGATTATATATATATATATATATATATATATATATATAGAGAGAGAGAGAGAGAGAGAGAGAGAGAGAGAGAGGGTCCCCTTTCGTGTGTGTGCAAAGCATTTCAAGATGTGTGCATAGGCAATGTCAGAGATGGTTGGAAAATCAACTGTGGGGGGGGAGGGAATCAGCTGTAGGGGTTCATCTTTGTTTTTTGTTTGTTTTTTAAGGATTTGAATAGATTTAGGAAGAAAGGTTAGCTGGGTGAACAGCAAGCAACCTTGCCAATAAGTTGCAAACATTCCTGCATCTGGGACCTGGCACAGCCAGATTTCTGTGGCTTAAAGGCCAGAAGGTAAGGTATAGCCACAGAGGGGCAGGTGGGTGCTTGCCCCCTCAGACAATTTCCACCCCCCTTCTTTGAAGGTTCAGCTTTCAGTTTTGCAGAGTATTATTAAGCCCTTGCATTTGTGAAAATAATAAGTAAACTCCCATAACTGTCATCTGGTGAATCATAGAATAGTAGGGTTGGAAGGGGCTGCATGTTTTCCTCTTCCCTTCTCAGTCCTCCCCCACCCCCATTTTGCATCATATGTTTTAGACTGTAAAGTGGGCAGCAGGAACTATATGTCTTTCTTTATCGATTGCATGTAAACCACCCTAGAATCTGTATTCTTGCTGAAGAGTGGGGCAAAAATGCTACCAGAAAACAAACAAATATAGAAACAAAAGAGGATTTTTACCCAATTGCTCAGTGAGAAGCAGAACTGGTCCCACCTGTAAGTGTTCTGGCCAGTGAGCAGGGATGAATGATAAATTTGTTTCAGTTCATTTTTTATCAGGATATAGCCAGTTTGCACCTTCTGGATCAAACGGGGATTTGGATGCAATCTGCAGTTGACGTCCGTACCTTTCCGACCTTGCAATGTGATTAGCAGACAAACACACACACACCCTCCCAAAGGGGGTTTGACAGCATGTGTACATTTTAAAAATGCACGTGAAAATAATTGTACTTTTCAAAAATGTGCACAACAACACTTTAATCAATGGGAGAAGAAGGTGTACGTTTCAAGATGCGCACAGCTGATCAGTACGTCTGGAAATATTTGCATGAAAATATGCCCGAATGTTCATGTAAACAACCAAAATAACAAAGCTCACAATCTGATACACATGTGAGTCAGAATGAGCTTTGAGAAGGAATTCAGAGAACTTTGGTGAACTCAAGGTTTGCTGATTCGCACGTCCCTCTGAGCACAAAGGCATATGTATTACAACAGTCTAACACCCAGATGAGCAGAACTGGGATGATTGAAACCAAGCTACTTCCATTGATGAAAATGGTTCCATGGATGAATGTTCTATTAGAACTTCACCACATTTTCTGACTGTGTCCCTGTGACCAAATCTTCAAGAAGAGGTTGAATGGATTGAAGCAAACAGATTTCTCCTGCTTGAATCTTGCCGTGATGGCAGTTTTGTCCATTTCTGCAATTTCCAGGGGATTTGAGGCTGGTCCTGGTTGAATTTTGATGTGGCTCTCTGAAAGGCTAGACAGGGTTGGAGTGGAGGGTGCGAGTGGGGTCATAGAATCATATAATCATAAAATAGTAGGGTTGGAAGGGGCCTACAAGGCCATCAAGTCCAACCCGCTGCTCAATGCAGGAATCCAAGTCAGAGCATCCCTGACAGATGGCTGTCCAGCCTCATCTTGAATGCATCCAGTGTGGGAGAGCCCATCACCTCCCTAGGGAATTGGTTCCATTGTCCTATTGCTCTAACAGTCAGGAAGATTTTCCTGATGTTCAGCCGGAATCTGGCTTCCTGTAACTTGAGCTCATGATTCCGTGTCCTGCACTCTGGGATGATCAAGACGAGATCCTGGCCTTCCTCTCTGTGACAACCTTGCAAATACTTGAAGAGCGCTATCCTGTCTCCCCTCAGTGTTCTCTTCTCAAGGCTAAACATGCCCAGTTCTTTCAGTCTCTCTTCATAGGGCTTTGTTTCCAGTCCCCTGATCATCCTTGTTGCCCTCTTCTGAACCCTCTCCAGGTTGTCTGCATCCTTCTTAAAATGTGGTGCCCAGAACTGGACACAGTACTCCAGATGAGGCCTAACCAGTGCTGAGTAGAGGGGAACTAGTACTTCCCAGGATTTGGAAGCTGTGCTTCTATTAATGCAGCCCAAAATAGCATTTGCCTTTTTTGCAGCCACATCACATTGCTGGCTCATATTCAGCTTGTGATCTATAACAATTCCAAGATCCTTCTCACTTGTAGTATTGTTGAGCCATGTATCCCCCATCGTGTAACTGTGCATTTGGTTTCTTTTTCCTAGGTGCAGAACTTGGCATTTATCCCTATTAAATGTCATTCTGTTGTTTTCTGTCCAGCGTTCCAGGTGATGGCAAATTAACTGCAACTGGAGTTGTTGTCTGGAGACACTCAGGGAGCTCCCCCTGCTGGCTACTTGGCAAAGTGTAGAAAGTCCTTGTCTGCAAGGGGAGCTGATGGTTTGCTTGCCAAAATTTAAAAATGCAAGGGGGAGCTTTGAATAGCAAAGGGATCATTTTGCGAAGTTGAAACAGGATTTTTAATCAGCTCTCCTTGACTACAGAGCCGAGGCAGAGAAATCCACAAATTCAGTTCAATTTCTTAAGCGGGCAAAACCATCCGTGCTTCTTCCTAATGAGAACAGTTTATCAGCTAATGTCGAGTACTCTGTGGTTTGAACTGGAGACCTCAGTGTGCTACGCTTGGTGAGATACCATGGGCTAGGTGTGGCCAGGTCTTGGCGCCCTCTTCAGGTTCAGAACAGAACAGCAGCATGTAGTATTGCCCTTTCCAATTGACAGGTGGTATCAGATCCTGGGGTTGGCAGAGCCTGTTATGAATACTTTGACATCGACTTCCTGCTCTTGCCTGGACAACAGAACAGTGTGTTCTGCATGCTGCATCCCAGGTTTCCTTTTCTCCACTGCTTCACATTCCACAAGCTCCTCTACAACCTCCAGTCGTAGATTCTAATATGGCCACATACAGGTAGGGATGCTGGAGAAATCTGCAATGGAACCAAATAAGTTCAGGTTTTTATGAACCTGATGCATAGATTCCACAGCAGACTGGCTTTTCCTCTTTTGGACAGATTCCATGGACACACAAGCCATTTTTCTAACCTTCGGGAATCTCATGCAAATTTCATCATAGAAAAATATCCAATTTTTTTTAATGACCAAAAATGTGCATTTTTCCCATAGGCTAAAGTGTGAAAATGTGCAGGGGGGTGCACATTTTGGGGGAATTAGCACAGTTTTGCTTGTGTAGATTTGCACAGATTTGGAAACTAAAAAGAATTCAAATTCCATCCACGGGAGGATGGCAGAATGAAAGGTGCCAGACAGCCTGCAAAACATAGACACAACAGATTTCATACCATGTGTACATCCCTACATACAGGTCCAGTCTAGGTCATGACAACAAAGTGGTGGATATTACAATACAGACTTGAGTCAGAATGAGCTTTGCAGTGGGATTCTGAGAACTTTGGCAAGCTTGAGTTTTGCTGATTCGCACATCCTTAATGGCAGGCAGGTACATCCTGATCCTCTCCGTGCTGGGAATATCTGAACTTAATGAATTTGGCTGCTGCAAATGGGTGCGAACTTCCTTTTGGGACATTTTCAATGAGGATTTACCACATTTAGGAGAGAAAGAACTTGAGATTAAAAGAAGCAACCAAAAACCTGAATGCACAAGGAAGTGAAACTGAGATTCATCCATCCCTATGCAAAAACATGTCTTCTTCTCAATCATCCCAGAGTGCAGGACACGGAAGAATAGGCTCAAGTGACAGGAAGCCAGATTCCGGCTGAACATCAGGAGAAACTTTCTGACTGTTAGAGCAATATGACAATGGAACCCATTCCCTAGGGAGGTGGTGGGCTCTCCCACACTGGAGGCGTTCAAGGCGAGGCTGGACAGCCACCTGTCAGGGATGCTCTGACTTGGATTCCTGCACTGAGCAGGGGGTTGGACTCGATGATCCTGTAGGCCCCTTCCAACCCTACTATTCTATGATTCTATGATACTCACCCACCAAAGATGTTTACTGCTTGTCAGGCCTGGCCCATGGGCAGCAGTCTGTGGTGAGCCAGAAACCAAGAGCCATGGAGAAAACAGGGATGTGTTTATCAGCAAAACGTGAGCTTGTTGAAGTTCTCCGAATTCCATCTCAAAGCAAGTTCCGATTCAAGTCCATATCAGGATTGTAAGCTTTGGTGTGTGTGTGTGTGTGTGTGTGTTCCTTTTTGCATGAAAATCCATGCATTTTTATTCCAAATGTAGGCATCAGTTGTGCATATCTTTGCAATGTACACATTCTCCTTCCAGTGATTAAAGTGTAGTTGGGCACTTTTTTCAAACAGATGCATTTTTCATGCACATTTTTCAAAGGTGTGCATGCTGTCCAATGCAATGTTTTGGGTCTGTGAATCACATTGCAAGTTTGGAAATTTATGGACTTTGAATGCAGATGGAGTCTGAATCCATGTTCAATTCAGAAGGTACAAACTGGGTAAATCCTGATCAAAAATGAACTGAAACAAATCCCTCATGCATCCCCAGGGACAAACCAGAAGTCAGGTCTCAAGAGCAAGTCAGGACTGAAGGACAAACCAGGAGGCAGGACTGAGGAAGAAGCCAGAATTCAGTCCCAAATAACACCCAAGGATACAGGAACACCCTAGGGCATAGGAAGGCCATATGACTCAATCAAGGCTTCACTGGAACAGGAACGCCTTTTTATAATCCTTCCTGTCCATTAGGATCCAATGGCCAGTCTGGGTGGGTGGAGTCAGTCCACGGCCAGAAGGTTCTTCACTGTGAAGCTGCCACCCACAGTTCAATGTTTCATCATGTGAGGAAGCCACAAATAGATCCAGCATCTCTGGACACTGTTGCAACTCTGTATGATTCCCTGCTCTACCCTAGCTCTGTCATATCAGCATCTGGGGAATACTGCTGCCTTTCTGCATGGGGTGCGATTGAATCATTCAATCAAGTCCGATACTGAGAGACCACAGAATGGCCTGTGCTCAGAGAAGGAGTTATGTTGTATTTCTGTATGAATCTGTGAAAAAAAAAAAAACTGGTTCACAAATCCACAGAGTCAATGTGACTCGGAAAAGCAGGTCTGTTGTGGAATTTGCAGGTCAGATTCATAGAAACCCAAACTCATTTGAAGCTGTTGTAGATTTCTCCAACTTCCCTAGTTGGGAGTTGTAGTCTAGATAATCTGGAGGGCACCAGGTTGGGGAGAGGTGGTCTTCAACCACTCTCCAGGGTGTCAGACAGACAGAGGCCTTTCTAGGGATGTCAGAGAATTCTGCCATGGATCTCGGTGAGGCCAAATGCCAGTGCATTCGGCCTCCAAAAATCCGTGGCGGAACGAAGCCCCCCCACCCCCCACCCCGTGGAAGGCGCGTGAAATGGGACACCTACCTGCTGCCGTTCACGCTGCTTTGAGAATGGTGGCTGCAGCCGCGGCCGCCATTCGCTTCTTCACTATAGCCGTGATAGGCTACATAAATACTTACGTAGCCTATCACGGCTAATGCAGGGACACCATTTGTGTCCCTGCGGAAGCCGTGATAGGCTGCGTAAGTATTTACATAGCCTATCATGGCAAAAAAAAGGGAACGCAAATGGCAGCGGCTACGGCGGCCGCCATTTGTGTTCCCTTTTTTGGGGGGGCCGTGATAGCCTACGTAAATATTTACGTAGGCTATTACGGCAAAAGAGAGGGGCGCAAATGGCGTAGTGGCCGCCATTTGTGCCCATCTCTTTTGCCGTAATAGACTACGTAAATATTTACGTAGCCTATCACAGCCCCCCAAAAAAGGAACGCAAATGGTGGGCGCTGTAGCCACCGCCATTTGCGTTCCCTTTTTTTTGCCGTGATAGGCTACATAATTATTTACGTAGCCTATCATGGCAAAATACAGGGACGCAAATGGCGGTGGCTACGGCAGCCGCCATTTGCGGTCTGCAAGCTGCCCAGCAGCCGGATGTCTGGCTGCGGGTGGCCCTGGCCAGCGGCTCTGCGGAATCGCCGCAGAGTGGAGCCGGCCGGAGACAATTTCGGGGGGAGGGACGGAGTGCCTCCCCGCCACCACGAATGTCACCCTTCGAAAAGGTAAGTGACTTTCGTACATCCCTAGGCCTTTCCCAGCCTTACCTGGAGATGCCAGGAATTGAACCTGGGACCTTCTGCATGCAAAGCGGGTGCTTGACGCCTGAGCTACAGGCCTTTTTCACCATGTGGGAAAGAGGAGATCCTGAAGTTCCATCATGGAGGACTTCAAAGGACTTCCTTCAACCGTCGCATTACCTGGCCAGACTTGCGTGTGGCACTGCCTCTCAGCAGAACCAATGGAGGTTAAACCACGAGCTGAAATCTTGCATGAACTGATGTTTCCCCTTTACCTGCATTGCTGTAGCTGCAATAAATGAGAACAGACATGTTGGCTCTGCACATCTCTGCTTTCAATTCAGTCCGAGTGGGCAAGCTATGAAATGAGATCACCATTGGCGGCAGTGGGGGAGCAAAAAAAAAAAAACTCCTGCAAAGCATGACTAGTTTGAAAACACCGAATAAATCACTACCTTCTGTTCAACAATCAAAGGCCGGGAATACCCCTCCCCACAACCTTCCCCATCTCTCAATGTTGCTTCATGTTCTTTGCTAGGTTCCAAGCTAATTAGTTGGAAGGAAGAAAGTTGCTCTAAATTTTAGATAGTTCACTCCCTATTTGTGTTGAAATGGTGAAAACATTTTCACCTGCATCTGATGCTGTTTGGGATTCCCAATCTAACCCCTAGAGAGGATGATACTTGGTGCAGTAAACTAGGGTTGAGCAATCAGCAAAACTCAAACTCAGCGAAGTTCTCTAGATTCCATCCTGAAGTTCATTCCAAATCAAGTCTGTATCAGATTGTGAATTGTGTTTTTTTGTTTTTGTTTTCGCACGAAAATCCATGTGTACTTTCATATTATTTTTCCAAATGTACGCATGAATTCTGCACATCTTTGAAATGTACATGCTCCTCTCCCAATGATTTCGTGCATTTTTTTTCAAATGCACACATGAATTGTGCACATCTTTGAAATGTACGCATTTGTCTCCCATTGTTTAAAGTGTATCCATGCGCAGTTTTCAAAGGCGCGCATTTTTTCATGCCCATTTTTCAAACATACGCATGCTGTCAAATGCATTTTCGGAGGGTCTGCAAATCACAGTGCAAGCTCAGAAATATACAAAGTTTGACGGCAGATTGCGTCTGAGTCCATGTTTGGACCGGAAGGTGTGTACTGGGTAAATACTGATCTAAAATGAACTGAAAGACATTTCTCATACTTCTGTTGCTGTGGAACTGATCAATATGTCAACCATAGCCTCATAGAGTTGGAATGGACCTCAAAAGTCATCTAACTGGCAAAACATCCAGCACCCTCTTCTTTCTAAGACTACAAAAGAGTGCAATTTTAGTGGCATGGGGCGGGGGGCAGGGGGGAAGAATGTTCTGAGGAATCTACCCCATTCTTCCCCACTTGATAACCTGGTTTTAATTAGTCCCTTTTTATGAGCTCTGTTCCAAAGTCAGACATCAATCGGGAGGCCCCCTGTCTTCTGAAGTTTTCCTGTTCTGCTGGGTGCTTGGAAGAAAGAGGGAGAGAGAAAAAAAATCTGACTCTTCTGTATGTTAATAAGGAGCTGGTAATGGAAACCAGCCCAGGGATGTTGACTTAGTCTGGTTCTCTGCCAAGGAAGAGGTGAAAGTTCAGGCAGCAGCTCATGTTGCCAAGGCTCATTCTTAAGGGTGGACTGGGGGTGGTGAATTTGGGGAGGGGGGAACACCTCTTAATAGTTTCTCATTAAGGGCTGCTCCGTTGTGCGGCTAAATCCTTTTGGGTTTCAAGTAAGGAACAGAATTCCAATAATAATAATGATGATGATGATGATGATGATGATAATAATAATAATAATAATATGCCGCTGAAGAGAGTGACAGATTTACCAGTAAATAGAGGGATTAAAGGAAGACTTGGCAGTGTTGCCAGACTGGGAAGCAGAACTGCCCTTTGAAGAGCATCCCGAATTCTTGGGCCTGTGGTTAAAGGTGGTGTGACTTGCAGGTTTGATGCTCTGCCACAAAGATGATGCCTTGGGGTAGGGGGTGAGCTCTAGCCTGATGGGGCACACATGCCACCCTGATGGATTTTATTCCAGGGTAAACGGTCTTGCTGCGCAAACATTGACAACTGCCATTGCCTTCTCCTGGAACTTGAATTGCATTTGTTCCCGGGGTGCTCCGTGCCAAAGGGTTCTCACAACTCAAGGGTGTTTCATTGTGGCTGAGCTGAACTGTAATGGCTTTTGATTGATGACAGTGTTGGCATGCAGCAAAGTGGTTACATTATGGAAAACCACCAGGCCACAGTGGTGTCGTCCTGAACTTGGGGCTGCGGGTGAAAACCCCAATGTCAGTCTCAACATTTGAGGAGGATCCATAGCCATCCTGAGTGGTAGGGCACTTATCTAAGCTGGTGCTCTCCAGATGTTTTTGGACTACAGCTCCCAGCATTCCTGACCATAGGTCATGCTAGCTGGGGCTGATGAGAGTTGAAGTTCAAAATGTGTAGAGTGCACCAGCTTAAGGAAGGTTGCTTTAAATGCATAATTTCAGAGGTATCTTGGGTTAAATGATCTCAGGTGGGAGTGCTGGGAAAAATTCTAGCCTGAGATGATAATACTGGACTAGACAGACCAATAGTCTAATTGGAGTAGCTCCATGGCAGAGTGTATGCTTAGCATGCATGAGGTTCCTGCTTGAATCCCGGGCAATCCAAATTTGAAACTCAAGCCTGGGGCCCAAGGATGGCTTTCCTAGGGTCCAATCTGGTCCTATGGAGGGGGGGGTCCTCAAAAGTCCATGCCCCCTTCCCTTGGCCACTCCCTCCCCCCCAACCCCCAATTGTTTGGTGGTTTCCCAGGTTTTCTGCAGTTTTTTCCACTCTGAAATGTTGAAATGCCTCTCCTAAGGCTTCATTGCCGGCAGTAAGAATTTTAGGCTAAAATCTGCTGGTGCTTTGGCCTCACCCAGCACCAGAATGTGACTTTCAAGAGCTTCTCCAAAATGGTAATCAATAGGGATGTACAAAAAGTTCAGTTTTGCTCGCAAAACATGAGACCATGTCCCGTTCGAAGCCCCGACCATGAATGTGAGCACATGTCACAGATGGTCCAACACGTTCGTCTCGTTCCCGATCCCCAGTTCCATTTGCACAAATTTCCAAGATGGCACAAATTTCCTCAGTAGACTGAATCAGCCCTGCTCTAGTCTGTGAAGGGAAGTTACACAGATTAGGGAATTCGTGCAAATTTGGGGATATTTGTGCCAATCTCCGATTCGATTGCTGCTTGATTTGCACAAGGTTTCTATTTGCACAGAGTGTGCAGTGATCGCAAATCTGAATGGGAATTGGGCCCAAGATGATCAGTGAGGTGATGTTTGGAGAATCCTAGTGACCTCAAACATCACCCATTCACTTGTCCCTAGTATTCTACCCTCAAGCTCAAAGAGATGAGACATCCCTGATTTCAACTGATGCCAGATAGCAGCACTGGGAATTTCCCAGAGACCCGCTGCGAGTTACAATAGGCTGTACCAATGGTCTGACTGAAAAGCAGGTTGCTATGTTCAGTGGTTCACACCAAGATTGAGTCTGGTAGACAGAAGGCCCATCATTCCGAGCAATGCAAGCCGAGAAAGAGGACAATTTAAGAAGCTGCCTTATACTGACCATTGGCCCTTCAAGCCCAGTATTGTGAACCCTGACTGGCAGCTTTCCAGGGTTTCAGGAAGGATTCTTTCCTGCCCTACCTGGAGATGCTGGGGATCAAACCTGGGACTTCCTTCATACAAAGCAGATGCCCTACCACTGAGCTACGGCCCCTTTCAGGTCTGCGGCCGTGCAAAGACACATTAAGGCTGACATACCATGTGCACATGAGGAAGTCCCATTCAACACAGTGCCTCCTTCGCAGCCTTCTTCTATTAAGTCTTCTCAGGAGGCTTATATAGGATTGTGCTCTAAACTGCCGGAGAGCAAGTCCAGATGATGGGATAACGGTTCTGCTTAGCCCCATCTCAAAAAAGGGTCTTGTATTGCTGGAAAACATGCAGGAAAAAACAAAATGAACTGAAACATACTTTTAAAAAAAAAATCTTGAATTTGGGATGAACTGAACTTAAGACTGAAGGAATTATCAGAATCTGAGATGAATCGAACTTAAGATCGAAAAGAACAATGGGAAGTGGGTGAAACTGAAAGATTTGTCCATCCCTACTCCTTATGTGCTTTTCAGAAATATCTGGTTGACCCATCTGTGAACCAGGATGCTAGACTTAAAGATGGTGTGACTTGCAGCTTTGATGCTCTGCCACAAAGACGATGCCTTGGGGTAGGGGGTGTGCTCTAGCCTGGTGGGGATGACGTGCCACCATGGATACTCGAGTTCACCATGATTCTTCAAACTCAACTCCGTAGCTCGTTTCATCTCATGTTCTCATTTGTCACTTGTTTGTCTTTTCACTAGAACAGGAAATGTGTGCATTGCCATGCGCATTTTTCAGAAGTATGCACTTTTCCCTGTTGACTAACGTGTGAAAATGTGGTTTGGTTTGATTTTGTAAATGTGCATTTTAAAGTGCTTTCAAAATATGATTTTTTTTCAACTGCATTTGCAAGTCCAGGAAATTGCCAAAAAACTATGCTCTGTACATATTTGGAATTGCAAGCCAGGCAAGTGATTGAATGATTTGTACGCTGAAACAAAATGCTCATCCATCCCTAGCTGGACCAAATGGTCTCAGCCATCAGCATGCTTCTTATATCCTCCAAAGAGAAGATGCTTGTACTGAGGAGGCCTGAGTCTTTCTGAGACTGGGTGGACCCTGTCACACACACCCCTGAGTCATGTACAACCCTAACTTAGTAGCTGCAGCACTTCTTTCTCCTGAGCGGCACCACGCACCAGTGGCTTCCTCTTAAGGTAAGCTGCCAAAATGGCTCAGTAAATAAGGCTCAAAGGTCTGGTCTCCAAAGTCCTCTGCTGAAGACACCTAGGAACCGCTGATAGCCTTTCCTCAGAGGCACGCTGGAGAGTAGCCAGTTGTGCTTCCAGGATGTCAGGGTCAAGGTCTCTGCTTCTGAAATGAGTTCTATTTTTAAGCTGCCTCTAAGCTATTAATTCATCCGAGTCATCTAATATGGACAGTGGCCCTAATTGAAAGGGGGAGAAAAATGTGTTGCCATTAAGAGAAAGAAAAGGGGGAGAAATCCAGCACTGGATCCAGTGTTTCCTCTGTTCCTTTGTGCCTCCCTCTCTTTAATTAGCTGGCCTAATACAAGGAAACAACACATTAAAAGAGCAGTCTGACAGGAGAAACATCGGAACAATGCAGACCTGATTAGGAAACATCTGCATGATTTTTTTCCCAGTACCATAAAGGTGTGACCTATTTTATTTGTGTTAAGTTGATAGAGCATATAAAGTAGCAGGAGATACAAGCAACAGAGGAGTTGAGCTTAACATGGTTGGAGCTCTCCCATTCTCTCCCCTGCTCAGAACCAGCGGATCTCCCTAATCACAGGTGATAGGCTATTGTCTTGATCCCAACTATGCAAGACAGATGCTTGGGGGGTGGAAATTCTCCCTTGGCAGCACTCCCATTGGTTTCAGTGGTGGGGCACCTGTGCCAAGGTGCACGGCCCTGTTTTCCATTCAGCCAGCCCCCCTGGCTTGGGCAAGAGGGTGAGAAATCAGGCCAGGTTGATCTCTGTATTTCCCCAGAATTCATATCTATGTTCACAATTGGAATGTTGAAGTGATGGTACATTAATGTGCTCCATATTGGGCTACCTTGGGGAAAGACCATAGCTCAGTGGTAGAGTACGTGCTTTGTATGCAGAAGTTCCCAGGTTCCTGGAGATGTCCCTGGTCTCTCCAGTTAGAAGGATCAGGATGCAGATGAGGCAATAATAATAATAATAATAATAATAATAATAATAATAATAATAATAATAATACTCTGCCTGAGTCTCTGGAGAGTCGTTGTCAGGCAGAGCTGACAATTTTGTGCTAGATGGACAAACAACATAGTAAAAGGCAGCTTTATAAAGGGACTATAAGAACATAATAAGAGCCCTGCTGGATCAGACCAAGGGTCCAGCTTTCTGTTCACACAGTGGCCAACCAGCTGCCTACAGAAAACCCACAAGCAGGACATGAGTGCAACGGCACCCTCCTGCTCATGTTCCCCAGCAACTGGTGCACATAGACACACTGCCTCTGATACTGGAGGTAGCATACAGCCATCAGGACTAGTAGCCATTGGTAGCCTTCTCCTCCAAGAATTTGCCTACCCCCCTTTTTAAAGCTGCCCAAATTGGTGGCCATCACTACAACTTGTGGTAGCTAATTCCATCGTTTAACTGTCCGCTGTGTGAAGAAGTAGTTCTTCTATCTGTCTTGAATCTCCCACCAGCCAGCTTCATAGGATTATTATGATAGAGGGAGAAAAATGTCTTCCGATCCAGTTTCTCCACACTATGCATAATTTTGTACACCTCGATCATGTCTCCCCTGACCCTCCTTCTTTCCAAGCTAAACAAGCCGAGCTGTTGTAAGCTTCTCTTGTAGGGGAGATGCTCCAGCCCCTTGATCATTTTAGTTGCCCCTTTCTGCACTGTTTCCAACTCATTCATATATATATATATGTATGTATGTGTGTGTGTGTGTGTGTGTGTATATGTATGTATGTATATATATAGAGAGAGAGAGTGAAGTGACCAAAACTGTAAACATTATTCTAAGTGTGGTTGCACCATTGGTATAGCTCATTGGCAAAGCACATGGTTTGAATGCAGAAAGTCCTAGGTTCAGTCCTTGGCATCTTCAGTTAGAGGTATCTCAAGCTGCACAGCTGGGGAAAAATCCTCTGCTGAATACTTTGAAGAGACGGCAATACTTGGGTAGTTCACCTAATTAATTGATCTGTTTAACTGGAGATGCCAATGGTTGGACCTGGGACCTTTTGCATGCAAAAACCTGTGTTCTACCACTGAGCTGTGGTTCTTTTGAAGATTCTATTTTCTTCCTGAAGAGCACCGTTGCGACCTTAAAACCACCAGTCCTAGGTACTTACATTGGCTCAGTCCCAGCCTCTCACCCTAAGGTTTGCAGTTCAAGCTATTAATGGACAAGGCTATCAACAGCTACAAGTCCCGATGGCTATGTGCTACTGCCAGCATCAGAGGCAGAATGCCTATGTACACCAGTTGCTGGGGAACATGGGTGGGAGGGTGCTGTCGCACTCATGTCCTGCTTGTGGGTTTCCCATGGGCAGCAGGTTGGCCATTGTGTGAACAGAATGCGGGACTAGATGGACATGTGATCCAGCATGGCTCTTCTTATGTTCTTATGTTCTGAAGCTCCATCCACCCAACACAGTTCTGTTGCTCAAATGTTCAAGACTGCATCACAGTGGAGCATCAACCGTATCAGCATTGACATGGAAAAGCATGGGCAGGGAGTTGTGAAGGTTTAAGTGTTTAAGGAGCAGAGAGTTATTTACTATGGTTGTCATTCTTCCTGAATGGTCTTTCATGACTAATATGCAAGGGGAGGATGGAACTGGACTGACTGTTACAGTCTTAGAAAACTAAATGCCATGAATTGATTTAATGTCTTTCCATGACAGGCCACTGGCTCTGATTTATGTGTTCCAGTGAGCATCTGGCCTTTTATTTTATTTTTTACTCTGGAAACCATCCATGCCCTTTTATCTTACGAACCTGTCTTTCCTCTTCCTTCCTGCTAATACTCACAACTGAAGTACGGGCTGGCTGGAGGCCTTGCGT
The DNA here is from genome assembly GCF_057233095.1 of Heloderma suspectum. Taxonomy (NCBI): domain Eukaryota; kingdom Metazoa; phylum Chordata; class Lepidosauria; order Squamata; family Helodermatidae; genus Heloderma; species Heloderma suspectum. The sequence goes on from NC_139470.1 coordinate 8,991,296, forward strand.
AATGCCCATGATTGAAACCTGTGAAAGTCTCCCTCCCTCCCTCCCTCCCTCCCTCCCTCCCTCCCTCCCTCCCTCTCCCTTTGTCTCCCCCTCTCCCTTTGTCTCTCCCTCTCTCTTTCTCCCTCCCTCTCTCCCCTCCCTCTCCCTTTCGCCGTCCCTCTCTCCCTCCCTCCCTCTCTCTCCCCCTCCCTCCCTCTCTCCCTCCCTCTTTCTCCCTCTCTCCCTCTCCCTCTCTCTCTCTCTCTCCCCCTCCCTCCCTCTCTCTCCCCCTCCTTCCCCCTTTCTCCCTCTCTCCCTCCCTCTTTCTCCCTCTCTCCCTCTCCCTCTCTCTTTCTCTCTCCCTCCCTCCCTCCTCCCTCCCACCTTCTCGATTTCTTTCATTCTCTCTCTCTTTCTCTCTCTCTCTTTCTCTCTCTCCCCCTCTCTCTCCCTCCCTCTCCTTCCCTTTCTCTCTCCCTCTCTCTTTCTCCTTCCCTCTCTCTCTCTTTCTCCCCCTCCCTCCCTCCCTCCCTCCCTCCTTCTCTCTCTCTCTCCCTCCCTCTCTCTTTCTCTCTTGCTTACTGGTCAATGACCTTACAGAAGCTGCCTCCTGATGGAGGATGGCCACAAAGGTCAGTGAAGGTTACATTAAAAAGAAAAGAAAAGAGGCAAGCCAACTTTGACTTTTCTGGGCCAGACTTGACTGATCTGGATGAAAGTAACAAAGACATTGAAATGAGTTCAAAAACTTAGCAAATTCTGAAAAGAAGGGTGGGCTTTGGGGGAGAGGCATCTGATTTCACATCTGCCCCCCTCTCTCATCTATTTTGGATTAGACTCCTTACTGTCCAAGGTCTGACCTGATTTGAAATGGATCTGAACTAGGTAGGACTGAACAAGATGGTATGCTAGCGATATGTGAGAATACGTCCTCTGGCACTTCCTGAGCGAAGGGGTGTGTGTGTAGAGCACCAAGGTGGAGGACGAAATGGGCAAGCTCTTTGACAAGAATATTGCTCTGTTGGGCTAAATGAAGCTGTGTGTGGAAAGGATGAAACTGACAAGGGTATTTACAACAGGGGTGCATCGTGGGGAGGTGGACTTAGGAAATGCCACTGATAGATACAGATATATATAGATATATAGATATATCCATTTGTGCAAATTAAAAGAGCTGAAAAAATAATATTAAAAAACTCATGATCCATTTGCCGAAATTTAACGCCATGAAAATAATATATATAAAAAATCCCGTTTGCACAAATTTAAAGACCTGAAAAATAATATAAAAAACACATGATCCCATTTGCACATATTTAAAGACCTGAAATATAATAATAAGGGAGAGGGAAAAAAGATCCCATTTTTGCAAAGCATGGGACCCCCCAAAATGTGTCTATTTAATGTGTACAAATAAATATGAACATTTCCAGAATTGGGGGGAAACCCACTACAGTCTGTCACCGCTTATCAGAACACTGCAAAATCCCATTGGGCTTAAATAGAGTGGAATTCTCAGTGTCACACATCCCTTTTGTATGCTCACTTTTCCAGCCCCATTCTTATGCCACCAAATGCGGGGGGAGGGAGCATTTGGGGGAAGGGGAATTTTGAGGGGAGTGATGCTCACCAATGCTCCCCCCACCTTCTTGCTGCTGAAGTGTACAAAATGTTTAATGTTTCAGCCAGCCCCCCACACACGGTGATTCTTCTAAGTGTAGGAGAAAAGGTAATGTACAAAATGGCATTCAGTCTTTGCCAGAAGAGAGGCCTATCTTGTTTCTGCTGATACAGAAGCCCGAGAGGGACTGAGCAAGACCTGGGGAGACCTGGCCTGGAGCAGAGAGCAACCGCTGGCAGGCAGCAAGGAGCAAATAAGACAGAGCTGATACCAGGCAGCTGGCCAAACCCGGGCGTTCTGTGACCTGGGACAGCAGGAGTTATTCCCACTATCTGCATAGCCCAGCTGAGCCCATGTATGCATATGTAAGCAGAGGAATGCCGAAACTCTGTCCCTCCACTGAGACTGCAAAGAATATGAAGGTACCATTTGACTGTCCTCATCCATCTTGCCTTCTCCAGCAGAGAACTAGAGGAGAGTAAACAGCCGTAGATGGTTGGTGAGCTGATTTAGACTCCTCTTCCAAACAATCTAAGCTTCCATTGCCAGGACTGGAGGCTGGTAGGTAGCGACGTATGAGAAATGTGTTTCAGTTAGTTTCTGACCAGAATTTACCCAGTTTGCACCTCCTGGAACCAAGCATGGACCTGGATGCAATCTGTGGTTGAAGTCCCTATGTTCCTCCACTTGTGATATGATTCTCAAAATGAAACAACATGTGTTCAAAAAGTACATACATTTCGAACATTCACACCGGAAACACACTTTTGGAAGAGGTGTATGAACACACTTTAATCAAGAAGAGTCAGAACGAGCTTTGAGGTGGAATTCGGATAATTGGGAAGTGGAATAAATTCTGAAACTTAATCATATATCTATAGGTGCATTTATTCCATCCCCCATGTATTTTGACTGCTGCATTTGGATTACATTGGTGTAGAGTTTGTGGCTTTCTTCCAGCACAACAGGCACATACAGCTTTGCCATACAGATTTACAACATTTGATTGGTATCAGTAATTGTTTTGGCAAAGGATGGAGACTCATCTCTCCAAAGGAGGGTGAAAATGGAGTGTCCCCATTATTATGAGGGTTTCAGTTTCCACTTCATGGCAGCAGAGTGTTCATAAGCATCCAACAAATATATTCTAGGCTAGTCCAGGAGATTTTAATAAAAAGCTCCCCAGGATGTCCAGACTTCATGGCTCTGGCTGGACCTTGTTGGGTATCTCATCACTGACCTTTGGGCAATCGGGGTTAAGTAAGAATCAAGCTGTGCTTAAGCCTTTAAATGAAAAGGTCTGATTAGCTGTCAAGAATATCTACTGTGTCAGGAACTTTTGGCTCTCCATGAAGCTGCCTTGTGTGGTGAGCCACAGTTAGGGATGTCAGAGGAATCCGTTTGGGGAGTGGAGCTCAATGAGCTTCCCTTCACTTGGTGCCCTGGACTTCACTCCATTTTCCGTGAACTAGCCTGACTCAATCTACCTTGAGTCAGGTCAGTTTGTGGATTTTCTGCATTTTTTATTAATTTGCTCAAATAGAGATTTGCACAAATTGCAGCCAGAATGTGCACAAATTATGAACATTACAGCTGCAATTTGTGCAAATCTCTATTTGCACAAATTTAAAAATACAGAAAAAGTTCCCAGAGTTCATGAGAAAAACATGGCTCGGCCCACAAATGTGAGCTGAGTCAGACATGCTGCAAAACTCCATGAAGCCAAAAGCAAAACAAATACAAATTTCCCAGTGACGGACATCCCGAGCCACAGTATTGAGGTTTGGTGCACCCCCTGAGTAGTTAAGTATTCCCAGGCTCTGGATTGGCCCCAGTCATCCAGGCTGGCCACTGGGCTCTCTTATACAGGAGGAGGTATAACAGACTTCCTGTTTGTGCTGGGACTTTTCCTGAGCAACAACAATTCCCCCGACTCTAATGAGTTCCCGTGTGTTGTTGTGTTCTGATCCCCTGGCTTGTTCCCTTAGCTCTGACTCCTGATTCCCAGCTCCTGGCTCACCTCAGACAGCAGCCCATGGCTCAGCCCCGACACATACTCATGGAAAGTTGCTGTACATGGCGTCAAAAACCCAGAAGTATCACGTGTCTAAAACTTTGGACTTTAAACTGGAGGAGCAAGGATTCATGGAATGCATACATTAAAAAAATGCATCCATTTTAAAATGCATACATTTCTAAATGTGTAGTTTTTGAAATGAGTACATTTCAAAAATGCATACATCTAAAAATGTATACATTTCAAACTGAGTACATTTAAAAAAAATGCATACGTTTCAAAAATGCACACATTTCAAAATGTGTACATTTAAGAAATGCATACAACTGATGTGTGCATTTGGGGGAAATACACATGGAAATATGCACAGATTTTTATGCAAAAAGAAAGAAGGAAAGCTTACAATCTGATATGGACTCGAGTCGGAAGCTTCAAGGTGGAATTCAGAGAACTTGGGTGAGGATGACCTGGAAATAAGGGTGGACTAACCCATAGATACAAGGCACATGATGCTCTACACACTGAGCTGTGCCCCCCCCAACACACATAAAATCCAGTGATAAACCAGTATTCTATTCTCAGCACAGTTTGGACTGATGTGTCATGGGGGAAGTAAGGAGGACAGGGATGTGTAGCAATAATTTACCCCTCGATGGGATTTTCATTGGCAGGCCCTTGTACTGTACACATTTTCTTTTCTTGTTTGTTGCTGCTATTTTTATTGCTTTCCCTGGCTCCTAATGGCTGTTTGCACATTTGGGAGGAAACAGATTCTACCATCTAATTCTCATACATGAATTAAATATGAAGGCACATCACCTCAAATCACCATTCCAAAGTTATGGCTGTCGTTGCACTTTGCCCCCTCCATGCCTCATCTGGAAAAGAAAACAGACAAAAAGACAGACAGACGGAGGGAGGGAGGGAGGGAGGGAGGGAGGGAGGGAGGGAGGTATCTCTATTGCTTTCCACTTGGTAGCATCCCATCCCGCACTCACACAAAGGTGGATGGCGCCAATGGGTTTGCATTGTGCGGCCTCGGAAGAATGCTAATCGCCTTGCCAGTGGGAATCTCGTTTGAGACAATGAAAAGTATCAAGTATCTTTGTGACCCACAAATCTTGTAATGACACTTTACAAGGTAATTTACATTCTCAAATCCATACACTTAAAAGAAGAGTGTTCAGCTGAGCCAAGCTCAACCTAGGGATGTGCAAATCAGCAAAATGTGAGCTCGCTGAAGGTCTTTGAATCCCATCTCGAAGCTCATTCCGAGCTGAATCCTTATCCGAGTGTTGCTGTCTTTTCTTTCCACATAAAAATCCATGTGTGTAGTTTCATGTGTATTTTCCCCAGATGTACACATCAATTGTGCACATTTTTTTTGGAAACGTATGCAATCTTCTCTCATTGATTGAAGGGCATGGTTCACCTTCTTCAAAAGTATGCATTTTTCATGTGCATTTTTCAAATGGACACATGGGGAGGGGGTCTGCGAATTGCATTGGAAATGTCTGGACTTTGATGACAAGTTGCTTCTGAGTCTGTGTTCTGTCCAGAAGGTACAAACTCAGTAAAATCCTGATCAAAAACAAACTGAAATGAATTTCTCATACATCCCTGCATCACACAGGCAGAACATGGTTATCATGTCCTGTCAATAGTGAACTCAGGTGGTGTGTGCCGACCAGATTGGAGCCAAAATAGGGCCACTAAGAAACAAGAGGGAGGTATTGCCATACTCAGGGGAAGTACAATAAAATCTCTTATAAACACATATTGTGGTTTTAATGTTCTATATATTTTAAATTGTTTTATTTTGTGCTGTTTGGTTTTAATTTTTGTGAACTGCCCAGAGAGCTTCAGCTATTGGGCGGTATAGAAATGAAATAAATAAATAAATAAATAAACACACATATACACACATATGTGTATATACACACATAGACACACACACCTAATGGGCAACCCCTCCCAACCCCCAACCCCCCAGCCCCCCTACACACAACAGCAATGACTCAACATGCTTAGTAACCATGCCAGTTGGAAAAGGAAAATGGAACAAGAGTGGGAAGTGGAATGGCCTGTTTGAGCCCCTCCCAGCTTATAGTATCTTGGAAGGGAGGACATTGTAAGCAGGGTGGAACCCTAAACAGGAACACTCGTGGTAGGAAGTGAGGATACACAGCAACATTTTGTTGTAGATCTCATTTCTGTACTAACTTTTGCATTCAGATGCTTGGTCCCACAATTCAGTCTACACTAGAGCTGTGCAGAAATGGCCTTGTGAAATTCTCCCCCCTGTTTGTGGGCAGAGAAATCCTGGGGTGGGGTGGGGACAATTTCACCAAATTTCTCCAGGGGGAGAAGAACTTCTCTAACAGTTTCTCACAGGTAGGGCTCGCCCCTGACAGGGGCTGTAGCATTGCTTTTGCATCCTCCATAATGGCCCATATCTAGAGTTGTTCTGGGGCATTGTGTTGGGGGCAGGGGGAATGGTGAAGGCTTGAGAGATGATTGTACAATGAAAGACAGTACAGTCACACACACTCCTTGGCCACCTCCTGAGTAAGATAGGCATAAGAACCATGAACCCAACCCATGAGGATGTCTTTGAATTTTTCTTCTCCTTTGAATTCATTTTCGAAAGCAATTTCTCTTCTATAAAACTGAATGAGAAGGGTCCAAAAAATGGGGGGGGGATTAAAAAATGTGAAAAAAAATGAATAAGTGAAAAAATGTGAAATGGTTGAAAAATGTGTGGGAGAAATTTTCAGCACAGCACTATTCAAGACGTGTTGGCAGAGCGTGGACTACTGTCCCGGGCTGCATGTAGGGTTGCCTCTGAATATGGTTCAGAAGCTTCAGCTAGCTGAAAATGCAGCTGTCCGGTTGGTTCTGGGGGCCAAGTGATCTGAGCATGTAACACTGGCTAGATCTGCACTACTGCTTTATAGCGGCATTGAAGCTCACTGATAACTGTTGGGGCACATCACACATTCGATATGCCACTTTTGTCGTGTTATTTCCTGCATTTTATTCTGCATTATCCAGAATACTGCAGCAAATGTCATTGTGTGTCCCACAAGGTATAAATGGGCAAGAGAGATAAAGTGTTATCATGATGGGGTCGTCATGATATAACCCCAGGTGTAGATCTGGCTACTGATTCTGTACCAGTCCAGCAGCCCTGGTCCCCAGTGTGCTTCTGGGCCCAATTCAAAGTGCTGGTTGTTACCTTTGAAGGCCATAAGGGGGCTAGGCAACCTTGTGCCCTCCCACAACCCTTGATCATTGGCTATCCTGTCTGGGGCTGATAGGAGTTGTAGTCTAAAACATCCAGTTTCCATACCCCTGCCATCTACAGCTTGGAACCAGGTTATTTGAAGGACTACCTACACCCATATAAGCCTCCCAGACATTATGATTGGCCTCTCTGCTCTCTGGCCTTCTAGTCAGGTTCATCAGGCTGGCAGGCAGAAGTGAAAAGGCCTTTGCAGTAATGGCCCCATCACTGTGGAACTACCTGCTATGGGAAATACGTTTGACCTCCCTTCACTGTGTGACTTTAAATGGCTTTTAAAAACATGGTTATTTGCTGTTACTGATTAAATTGAAATTATCTCAGTCTTTTTTAAGATTGATTTAAAAAAAACTCTTGCTGGTTTTATGATCTTAATGTTTGTTTTAGATGGTACGCTTTTGTGATTATCTCAATTTTGTATTGTTTGATGATTAAATGTTTTCATTGTGTTACTGTGTAAATCTTGAGAGGGCTATATAGCTCTTAATGTCACCCTGTAAATACTGAACATACACAAGTAATGCTTTACCATATATAGAACAGAGCATATATACCATGGAACATTGGAAACTAGTAAACCAAAATGGTGCAGATTTGATTCATTGTATGGGTTATGTCAATGATTTTCCTTACAGCTCAAAACTGTGGGACAATTCTTGGGTACATTCCAAGTCAACCCAAACTACACTAATCTGGGATTAAAAACCAACCATCCAACCATGGTTTATTGATATAGCACCATTGTAGTAATAACTAACTGGACATTATTTTTGGCCTGGTCCATCTTTATTGTTGTCTGTTCTTTTTTCTTCTTCCCTTCTTCTTTGTCTATAGTGACCATAGGCCGCGGAACCCCAGACAACCTCCAGAAATTTTCCTCCCTTCCAACGTATCTACCTGTACGATATCAGATCTCCAGCGCTGAGACTTCATTTTTCCTCAAAGAAGCCAACCAGGAGTTCATGAGAAACTCAAGTTTGCAAGCTCGAATGGAAACCTTCTTTACATACAAAGCCAAGAAGACACCTGTAATCAGTGCTAGCTATGGGCCATTCTCCGTGGAACACACTGTGCCCCCAGACTTGCTGTTGGCCTCAAACCTTTTCAGATCTGCCAACAAGTTTACATTCAACTGGAAGCTGAAAGCCTACATCATGAGTGAAAAAGTCTATTTGACCAGGCCCAAAGTCCAAGTTCTTTTTTACATTGTGGGAAGAGATTGGGATGACTATAGTACAACGGAACAGCTGCCTTGTATGAGGGTGTTTGCTTTTCGGGAGACACGGGAAGTTCGGGGCAGCTGCAGACTGAAGGGTGATCTGGGTTTGTGTGTGGCTGACCTGGAACTCCAGCCTGCCTGGTTTAATCCACCAACAGTTGTCACTGGCCGCAAGAAAGCAGTTGAGCAGTCTGAAGGAAGCTCTGTGGAGCTCTACTACACCATTCAGCCTGGGGATGAGAAAGGAGAGTGTAGCACTGAAGACCTAAGGAAGGGTAATGCAATTCGTCCAGGAAAGGAAGGGGCAGGGGAAACCATGTCCCACTTACAGAGGATTGGCTCCATCAGCCTCTACCGGGCCCCGGAGAGCTCTCAACTGACAGAATTGTGGCTGGGCAGCAATGTCATTATCTGGCTCCCATCGAAACCCATCAAACAAGGAGAAGTGGTGAGCGCTTTGGTGACGGTCACCAACAATGTCACAGTGGATCAATTCATCCTGAGGTACGACTGGCTTGCGTGCGTTCTCTGGGTAGCATAGAGCTGTAGACTGCCTAGAGAGCTTCAGCTTCAGTGGGGCAGTATAGAAATGAAATGAAATAAATAAATAATAGAGTAGCCCCCTTGGAATGAATGGGACTTCAGTTAGTTGTGGTTCACTTCAGTCCCATTCACTTTAGTGGGTCTACTCTACATAGGACTAACATTGGATACTACTACCCTCTGTGCTGTCAGGTGTTGATGGCAGGCAATTGACCTAAACAGTTTTCCAGGTGACTGTTCTCAGCTGACTTAGACCCTTCTCCCCACCCTGAGATGAAAGAGTTTAAGCCGGAAATATTGGACAACTTCCTTTATTTCCATTTCTGGCCTTTCTAGTCAAAGAGTATTTCTGCAGTGATAAAGGACAACTGTTTTCCCAGTGACTCAGGTGACTGGAACTTTCCCAAAGGATTCCACATATGAGCATGGTTATGTCTCAAGCTTATATGAATCAGATCAATACAGGGATGATAACAATAGAGAGGGGGGAAATAGTTTTTGGTGCAGGAAGTCCTGTGGAGACTATAATTTCTAAAAGAGAATTGAAGGAGTATGACAGCGCTATTGCTACTTCTGATTTGCCTATTGCCAAGACCAGGCCAGGTTTATAGGCAGGTGTACACAGGGCTGGCCCAAGCCATTTTTACTCCTGAGACAGAGTGGCAAATAGCGCCCCTCCACCCACCCACCCAAGTCAAGGTGCATAGTACCCGAAATCAGCTGAATTATTTTGGTACACATGGCAGAAAATGTCATAATCACCTCTCCCCCTCCACGGCAGTAGAAGTACAATAACAAGGTAAATAACTAATAGTTTGCTGCTCTTTTATGACACCCCAAATTGGCTGCCTGAGGCAACTGCCTCACTCTGCCTCGTGGTAGGGCCGGGCCTGGGAGTACCTGAATGTAGACCAGGGGGGTGCAGTGCTCAGCCAATGATCCCTGGGGTCAGTTGCCAGCTTGAGCCAGAAGCCAAGGCCTGAAGTGAACCAGGCAGGAAGTACTCCTCTGTTGACCAGGCAAGGTTAGGAGGCCAGGGTCCTATGTTTATACCAGGCCTGGCCAATCCGAAGGCTTCATGCTATCTACCAGTCACAGTGACCATTGTGGCTTATCGTTGTCCCATTCCATGCCTGACAAAGGCTCTGAGGCCTGAGTATATACAGTTCATAATCAGGGGCATTGTTAGGCCATGGCCCATGGAGTCCCAAAGCCCAAATCTGTTTTATATTTTCCAGAACACTGAGTATCGATGTCAATAGAAAGTTTCTTCTTCTTCTTCTCATCTTAGTTGCCATGCAGGGGGCAGTTTTCAAGGGGAATTGCAGCTGGAGAGGGAAGGGTTCAGTCTCTCCTTCCGACATGCTGCAACACCCCCTCCCCCCAACACACACACACACACACAACTCTTCCCCTGCATAGCAATTAGGCTTAGAACTAATGGGAAAAACAATGGAAGTTTCTCCATCGTTTTGAAATGATCTGAGTCAGGGCGCAAATTAATGGAAGTCGTTATTTAATTTGAGAATATTTGGGTGAGAAATGCATTGCTGGCTTTGCCTCCTATGAAATGTAAGGGGAAATTATTTCTAGTGATTGTTTCTAAATTTGCATCTAGAGATAAAAATTAGCACAGGCAGATATGCTTTGGTGTCCTAAGGGCATGGGCCATGCATTGTTTAAGTGTTCACTATCATCCCTGCCCATGATCCTCTTCTGGATCAGGTGCCAGCAGGCCCAGCAACAGCACACCACACCCTCAGATAGCTGCTGAGCCCTCAGAAGGGCCCACCACTAATACCCACCCTGGACTGTCCTTTTATTTCTCTTTGATGGTGTTCCAATCAGTCTCAGTACTGGGCAGCTGGATCTGGGTGTCACTGCCATCATTTCCCACAAGGCCCCCAGCATCACATTGCTCCAGGGCAATTGGGGAAATTAAAATGGCGGCTCACAGCCATCCAGCACTGATCTGACTGCCACTGCTCCCTCCTGCTGCTGCCACCTAAACTAGGTCGCCCCGCCAGTGCCAACTCAGAAAGGAGGGGTGTCTGTCCGCTGATGTAGGAAGGAGCCCCTGAAACTCTCCCTGGTCTCTGAGAGTCTCTGATATACATGCATTTCTATGTCTCACTGTCATCTGTGGTCAAACAGGGGACCAGGACCTGTGTGAATGGGAGACATGTTGGGCATCTGACAAGGGCCCACATCCCAGGAGGGGCCTTCTGAAAAGAACCCCTTGGGATGGCTTCTCCTCTTCACCATCCCCTTATCCTTACCCAGACAATGGTGGTGGTGAGAAGGAGAAGCGGCAGATGCCACAGCCTGCTTGCTCACTGCCCCCATGTCTATTAAGCAAGCAAGTGGGAGCAATGATGAGAAAGAGGATGCGGAGCAACAACAGATGTTGGTGAGGAAGTAGATTCATTGATGGAGGGGGCCCATTGAGGGTGTGTTGCCCAAGGGCGCTCCAGAACCTTGGAGCTGACACTGCAGGGGACACACATTTTTTAAAGTACCAGAAAGCTGTTGCAAGTCCTATTCCACCATGGAACAGAAAAGAAAGAAAGAAAGAAAGAGAAAGAAAGAAAGAAAGAAAGAAAGAAAGAAAGAAAGAAAGAAAGAGAATGAGTGGCACAACCACAGATAATGAGGGTTCACTTTCAATTCTCAGGCTGTGTGTGTGTGTGTGTGTGTGTGTGAGGGGTGGACACTATTATTTGCCTTCAACCTTTTAAAATTATGAGTGTGAGAAGAGAGAAGAAAGCTAATCATCCTAGAAGCAGCTTTGGATAAGTTGATGAGATAATCTGCATGACACCTGTTCACTGAGTGGAACTTCTGGGCCTGCTTGTAATAATTGCTGCAGTGACCTTTCTAAATGATGCAACAGAAGATTGGCATGTCCAGCAAAGAAAATATATTGCACCCTGTGCAGCAGCTGTGGTGATATCCTAAAATGGCTGCTGCTCTACATTTCTGTTCCGTACCTGGTGTTCCCCAGAAGTCCTTCATTTCTCAATGAAAACCTCAGGTTTTGTTATTGTTGTTGTTTGCTTGTTTTGGATCACTGTCATGACTTGTGTGGAGGGACCATAGTTCAGTGGTACAGCAGATAGTGTTCCCTAGAAGTTATTCCCCACATACCACCACACATGGAGCACTTTGGTTCGTATTTGGGATTGCTGTCGTGACTTGTGGGGAGGGACCGTAGTTCAGTAAGAGAGCAGATGGTGTTTCCTACAAGCTATTCCCCCCATACAACCATTCATTGAACACTTTGGTTCCTATTTGGGATTGCTGTCGTGACTTGTGGGGAGGGACCGTAGTTCAGTAAGAGAGCAGATGGTGTTTCCTAGAAGCTATTCCCCCCATACCACCATTCATTGAACACTTTGGTTCCTATTTGGGATTGCTGTCGTGACTTGTGGGGAGGGACCGTAGTTCAGTAATAGAGCAGATGGCATTCCCTAGAAGCTATTCCCCCCATACCACCATTCATTGAACACTTTGGTTCCTATTTGGGATTGCTGTCGTGACTTGTGGGGAGGGACCGTAGTTCAGTAAGAGAGCAGATGGTGTTTCCTAGAAGCTATTCCCACCATACAACCATTCATTGAACACTTTGGTTCCTATTTGGGATTGCTGTCGTGACTTGTGGGGAGGGACCGTAGTTCTGTCGTCGAGCAGAGGGTTTGCATACAGAAGCCTCAGGTTCAATCTCTGACATCTCTAGATAAGAAAAACGATCAAGTAGTAGGTGATGGAAAATATCGTTCTCTACCCGAGACCCTTGACAGCCACTTCCAGTCTGATCAGACAACAGTGCGCTAGATGAACAAACACTACGACCTGATATAAAGCAGCTTTCAGTGCTCCATAATGCCACGGCTTATCTGCATTATTGAAAACCTTTCTTCTCCAAATGGTAAAAAAAAATGAAATAACAGCCATGTCCCAACTATTTACCTGAGATGCTGCCTGTTTTCTGGCCCCTGTCACTAGTTCATCGTTGTTCTTAATCGTCCCTAGATTTGCCTTTGGGGGTGCCTTGTTAAAATATTGTTAAGTGTGAGTTGTTAGAGACCTTGCTCTTCCAGATACAGCACCCACCCCAGCCGGCTCTCTAGAACTTACGTCTTTGAATGTTGTGCTGGAAGCATGTGGATGCACAGACATAGGTGTCATGTAATTCACAGCTTCACTAGGTGAAGATCATTTGGAATGCTTAGATGAGGCTGTTTTCAGCCCATTTCAGTTTCACCTGTGTCCATATATCTGTTCATGTTTATCTGTTTCCGCATTTGTTTTTGTTTTTAAATCTGCACAAAAATGGTGTCATATTCACTTCTAGCAGAGAGGGTCATACTCCTGGTATTTAGATCACCAAATTACCGGCTAAGTAAATTTTATAAACTCTTTTATGAAGGAAGATACAACCTAACCATCTATATCTGGGGTGGGCAGCCTGTGGCCCTCCAGATGTTTTGTCCTACAACTCCCATGGTCCCTCACCATTGGCTATGCTGGCTAGGTCTGATGGGAGTTGTAGGACAAAACATCTGGAGGGGCACAGGCTGCCCACCCCTGCTCTATATTTTCAGATTCTATCTTCTATGAAATATGGGAACTAATAATTAGGGATTGCATGGGTGCTCGATTTGGTCCAGGAGTCTGGTGGGCTCCCCCCTGCCCCCATGCCTGAGCCATTCCTGCTGAGCCCCTGCCCCCACTCGACTCCCCCCCCCCGTAATCATTGAGCTGCCCACACCCACCCAGGTCCCGTCCTCCGGTGTCACGATTGCCATTTTATGAAAAAACATGGCAATCGTGAATATGCACACAGAGTTATACGCAAAATGGCGGCATGAATTACCCATGTACGCAATATTGCAGGCATAAATAGCCCATTTATGCCAGGTTAGGACTGTCCTCTCCTTTCAGGCATTCAATGGCATCTGATGGGACATTTGAGTCAGTTGGTTCTATCAGGTCCAGTATCCAATTATAAAAGTTTTAGCTGTTTAAATTGTTTTGAATTTTGTACGTTACAGATTTTATATTATGGTGTTTGTTTGTTTTTTTTAAGTACTGTGGTGTGTATTTTTGGGAACCAGCCAGAGAGCTTCCACTATTGTGTAGTATAGAAATGAAATCTTCTTCTTCTTCATCTTCGTCATGCATCTGAGGTGTGTGTGTGTGTGTTTGGCAAACGGCTATGATATTTCTTTGAAAGTTTGCCCACCTCTGCTTTTGCATCTCCCTGGGAAATCAATGTGAGGAAGGCTTGTGTCTGAAGCCAGATGTTTGGGCTGAAAACAAAAACACATCTGTATCTAGGAATGTCAGAGAAATCTGCAACAGAACAAAATGTGTTCAGATTTTCATGAATCCAACCCATGGATTCTGCAGTGGACCAGATTTTCCACTTTGGTGGATTCTGCAGACTTGCGGACCAGTTTTCTAACTTCCCTGAATGTTGCGCAAACTTTATCATAGAAAAATACACAAAATTGACAGGAAGCCGGACAAAATTGCACATTTCCCCCCATAGGATAAAGTGTGAAAAAGCACATTTGGGGCAATTTGCGCATTTTTGCATGTGTGAATTTGTGCACGTATACAAATATGCATATGTGAATTTGCACAAATTTGTAAACTTAAAAAACACACCAACCAATTCTGTGGATGGGTGGACAATGGAGCAAAAAGTGCCTGACAATCTGTGAAACACCGACGGAATGGATATATACAAACTGTACATCGCTATCTTTATCTGAGAGGCACATTCTACTGTACTGCGAAATTCACTGAGAAATGAATCATGTACCAAAATGCATCTTTGACCATAAGAGATCCAGTATAATGGAGTGGTTAGACTGTTGGACTGGGACTTGGTAGATCTGGGTGGTAGTCCCAACTTGACCATGAAGCTCACTGGGTGACTTTGTCCTAGGGATGGGCGAACGAGCAGCGAAAAGATCTCCAGATTTTTCGTAACACTGTGTTGCCACTCATCACATGTCTGATTCCTGTTTGCAATCACTGGTCACTCTGTGCAAATGGGAAACTTGCACAAATGAAGCAGAGACTGAATGGGAGATTTGTGCAATCCCCCCCATTTGTTCAAATTCCCCCAAATTTGCACAAGCTTTCCCAAATTTGCATAAATTTCCCCATATTCTTCCATACACTAAAGCAGGGCTGTTTCAGTCCACAGAGGAAATGTGCACAAATGAGGAATTTGGCACAAATCGAACTGGGAATTGTGAACAAGAGGGACGCAAGCATGTAGGGATGTATGAATCCCTTACCTGGTTCCGGTCGGGGCATCCGCTGGGGGGGAGGTGCTCCATCCCTCCCCCCAGAATCCTCAACGGGGGGGAGGTGCTCCAGTCCCCTCCCCTGGAATCCTGCCCGGCCGGCTCTGCTCTGCGGAGGCTCTGCGGAGCAGCCGGCCAGGGCTGTCCGCAGCTGGACTTCCGGTGGGGGCATGCCGTGATAGGCTATGTAAATTCTTATATAGCCTATCACAGCTGCAAGGACGGGAATGGCAGCTGCAGCAACCCGGCCGTGGCCAGCCAGGAGACCAACCGCCACCGCTGGAGCCACCGCCGCCGGAACTGCTGCCGCCGCCGCATCTGCCGCATCCGCCCCAGGTAAGTTCCATCCTGGGGGATTCCGGGGGGGCGCGGGGGGGCAGGAGGCCATTCCACCATGGATTCCGGGGGGCTGGATTCTAAAGAATCCAGCCCCCCAGAATCCATGGCAGAATTCTCTGCCATCCCTACAAGCATGTGTTTGACAATTAGTGAATATTTGTGGTGGACACATCCTTGGGCTCATGTTTGGAGCTTCAAATGAGGCATGCTCACATGTTTTCTGGACAAAAACAAAAGTCTCGTATATCCCCAGTTTGGGTCAGTTGCTGACTCTCAGCCTATCCTACCTCATAGCATTGTTGTGAGGATAAAATGGAGAGGAGGAAGATCATGCAAGCCACCTTGGGTTACTTGGAGGGGGTGGAGAACAGGATATAAATGTGATAACGAATACAATATAAAACAAATAAATAATGGTTGCTTACTACGTGAGTGTGTGTGTATACAAAAGTAATCATTGGGTAATACCTTAAATAGGTTCAACTAAAATGCCACAGAAATCCAGGAGCAAGCTTTCAAGTTTATCACATCTCTTCATCACAATTTGAGGTTAAGCCTCTATATGGAGCCCCCCTCTATATGGGGGTTGGACTCAATGGCCTTGTAGGCCTCTTCCAACCCTACTATTCTATGATTCTATGATAAGAGAGAGGGAGACAACAGGACGTTGTTGATCAGATGGGAAAACCCATGTCTGCAGATGGTAATAGTCCTATGATGGGGGAGAGGAGGACATTTTGTACAGCCTCAAGAAGAAGCTGGGGATGGATTCAGGGGCTGGTTGGTGGTAAAGACACCATATATCACAGATCAGCAACTGATCTGTCACCTGTTGGTTGATGACAGTCCAGGCTCCAGGTCCCTCCCTCCAGAGGGAAGTGACGGACATCCTCAATTTGTCCAAAATCTTTCTCCACAACTAACATAGGCAATCAGAAGTTTCTGGTTCTGGTCTCAGTAGGTCCTGACAGTTATCGAGCACCTCAGCAGAGGTTGACATGAATGCCTAAACTTTCCAGAGTGCTCATCAGACCCGTCCTTTCAAATCATTGACAAGCCGCACATCCCACCGTGCTCTGCCATCTTTCACTGATGTAGCGAATCTGAAGGCATCTCTCTCCCTCTCTCTTTTTATTTATAGCTAATGATACAACTAAGTTATGGGATGTTTGCTTTACATTTATCCTTTTCAAACATAAGGAGATTTATGTAATGCCCTTATGGTCATTCATTACACAGAGTTCTCGTATATCTGTGGTGTGATTACCCGAACTGGGGGAAGCTGATGGAAATCTTCCTGCATTGAGCAAAGACTTCATTATTCAAACCTTGCTGTTCAGAGGAGGGGTGGAGGAGAGGGAGAGGGAGAGGGAAAACACTCCATGAAATATTACAGCTCAGTCAGAAGTTTTGGACTCGATTCTTAAGATGTCTTCTTGGAATGTTCCAACCGTTGTTTGCTGGAGCCCCTGAAACTGAGGCAAAGGAGTGATGGGCCATGATGGCCTTAAGTCAGTTTTTACTTAAGAGAGAGCTGGTGTGGTGTAGTGGTTATAGTGTTGGACTGGAACTCAGGAGATCCGAGTTCTAGGCCCCACTTGCCCATGAAACTCACTGGGTGATCTTGGGCTGGTCATGGAATCTCAGCCTAACGTACTTCACAGGGTTGTTGTGAGGGAAAAAAATGGAGAGGGGGAAGCCCATGTAAGCCACCCTGTGTTCCTTGCAAGAGGAAAAAAGGGTGGAATATAAATAGAAGGAGAAGGAGAAGAAGGAGAAGGAGAAGTCAAATTCACAGCCATCCCCTACATACCCCCCCAAAAAACATGTCCTATTTGAAAGGGTCAATCAGGCATACATACTCCCTTCCATCCAGTATGCACTTGAAGTAACATGTGTCTGTTTGTTTAAAGTATTTGTATCCTGCTCCTTGTCCAAAACTAGGCTGCCAGATTGGCTTACAAAATAATCGAAAAAGACGCAGAACACAAGAAAAAGGGGATGGGGAGGGAAGTGGGGGGGGGGCATGTTTTCATGGGACTGATGGAATGGCCTAGAGGCAGCCCAAAGGGGGCGCACCCTGATGTTCCCTCAGCCTGCTCCTGTCTTCCTTGATCACAAAAGTGTTGCGAGGCACTTCTTCAACGTGCCCCTAGCTTTTGTGGAGGGAAGAGTCACACAAATTGGAGTTATGCATGTCTAGCAGGGCCATCGAACCTCTTTCAGGCTGAAGGGCAAATTCAGTTTCGAAGAAGCTCTTGGGGGCTGTATTCCAGTGCTGGGATGTACGACTGTGAAAAATCGATTCTGTCTGTGTTTTGCGGATGGTCAGGTTCCTTTTGTTCCATCGTCCGCTTACAGATGGATGTGAATTGTGTGTGCATGTGTGTGTGTGTGTGTGTGTGTGTGAGAGAGAGAGATGTGGAAAAATACATAAATAATTATGCAGGTATTTACATATTTACATAATTTACCTTAGTACGTTACATTTAGCATATTGTCCCTCATTCCATTCAATGTTTCCTCAGCAGAAACGTACGTCTTTTCCTACAAATTCATATGCATACATTTCCAGAAAGTAAAAAAAAAAATCATCCGAAAGCCCACGGACTCTGCGCAGCCTGAGGGGGTCGCTCCACAGCAGATTCCGCAGATCAGATTCTCAGAAATCTGAGCTCATTTTAGTCCATCTTGAATTTCTCCAGCATCCCTATTCCAGTGGTGGGAGGAGCCAAAGGCAAAATGGGAGAGGCAAAAATACAAAATAAATCCCAGTATATTTTAGCCCAAAGCACTTACTGCCAGTAACAAAGGCTTAGGAGTGTCATTTCAACCTATTAGAATGGGGGGAAACCATGCAAAAGCCAGGGAACTACCAGACAAAAGGCAATTGGTGGAAAAGGGTTTGGGCCAGGGGAAGAGGGCATGGCCATATGGAGGACTGCAGGTGAGCCAGATTTATCCCACAGGCTGCATTCAGGCTTCTCTTGCCTGCTTCTTCCTGCTCTGTCTTCATGCTCTGGCCTCTCTGACCTTCCTCACCCCAGTCTCTCTCTTATTGGCTCTCTCTCCCTTTATATCTCCTCCATCCTCCAAACTGAAAGTACTGTTTCAAACCTGGAGAAACGAATCCTAACTCAGGAAAATGAAACTTAACTGGGGAAATGAAACTACACTTATCAGGGATACCCCCTTCCAACAGAAAACCCCAGGCCTCAAGGCCTGACCTTTTTACCTTGCCTCTGTAGACCTCAAACCTTCACAGGGTGTAATTATGAAATGTAAAATTAAGGGTGCACTAGCATTTCAGAAGACAGAGGCTTCCTTCTTGTAGGCTGTAGGTGACATTCTACCAAAAGACCCAGGGTGTTGTGAACACCCACACAGATGCACGGACTCCGCTGTGTCCCAATAGACTATGCCCCACAATTTGTTGGTTTATATATTTGTGACATTTGTCCTCCAACAAGCCCAAGGTGTCAGACATGTTTCTCCTCCTCTCCATGTTTATCCTCACAACAACCCTGTGAGGTAGGTTAGGCTGAGGGTCAATGACTGGCTCAAAGTCATCCAATGAGCTTCATGGTCAAGTGGGGACTAGAACCCTGCTGTCCTGAGTCCCAGTCCAACACTTTAACTATGACACCACACTGGTTCTGTTCTAGCTAAGGGTACCAACTTTTCATTTCCAAACATTGTGGCTAACTGGATGTAGCCAGAACCCTGAGGGTTAAGGGCAGAGCCCGGGGGAATCTTGTCAGTCAGAGGCAGAGCAAGGGTGAGATCGGGCAAGTCACCGGGATGACAGAATTTAGGAGGCTGGGGGAGAAGATCTACAGGATCTGGAGTTGACTGACGTTTCAGACACTGGTTGCCTAATTGATCACATTTTTGTTTTACGGATGGGACAAATATACTGTTTGGTCTGCAACTCTTCAGGTGGCCCAGGGACCAAAGAACCCAGACTTTGTCTCTAGGGTTTCCAACCCAAGTTCTCCAGCATCTGATAGCATGAATCCAACTGTAAAGAGAGGAGACTTTAAATTCCAGGTAATGCTCCGACATTGATGCATGGGGCAGTGTGCCATGTTTGAACGAACAAACAGGAGGCCAACGGTTTTAATGCTAAGAGTGTGAGTATTGCACGACTTAGCCATTAAATCTATTAACTTGATGTGGAAGGTAGCCAAAAGGACCCAATCTCAAGCGGTGCTCAGCAGGATAAGCAGGCAGGAAAGATGAGGGATGAAGTTATCTGGGCCGATTAGGAAGCTGGGATGGCTTTCCGTCACTCCGATTGGTGAAGCTTGTCTCTTCCTCAGCTTGGGATAGCTTCTTGAAAGGTTTGAGTTTATAAAAAGAGGGGTTATTGAGTTACCCACTGCCGGCTAATGAGTGGACTACAAGACAATGGATAATTAGCAGGGATAATAAATCATCAGATGGTGTGTGTGAGAGAGGCTAAATGTGGCAAGGAGAGCGATTAAGCAGATCAACTGAGGCAGCTTTTGATGGCAGTGACCTAATGAGTATTGACAAAGCAGCTGTATTCCGGGGCAGGGAAAAGAACGATGCTAGAAATATTAGCACTGAGGAAGATTAAATGTTGCAGTTCATGTATACATAAGAATGGGTGGGTGCCCCCCTGTCTGGGTTCTCCAGGCTCCCGCCCAGCCCCTACCCCCACTCACGTGCATCCGGACCCACACTCAAGCCCCCCACCACTCGCTGAGCCACCTGCACTCACCTGGGCGGCCTCGCTGAGCTCCACAATTGCCATTTTTTGAAACATAAAATAGTGATCATGAAAATGCGCCTATTTGCGCACACGCAAATAGGCGCACTTTCGCAAACGCGCATATTTGCACACGCACACATATGTGCATTTACGAAGATGTGCATATCCGTGCATACGCAAATATGCGCATTTGCAACAGTGTGCATATTTGCGCATGCACGGATGTGTGCCTTTATGAAATGGTGCATTTCACGCATATGCAAATATGCACATTTTCACCATCACTGATTTATTTTTTTTAAAAAAAATGGCAACCACCGAGCTCGATGAGGCCGCCTGGGTGAGTGTGGGCAGCTCAGAAGTGTGGGCAGGGGGCGAGCAGGGCCAAGGGCTCGGCGAGCAAGGCTCAGGGGTGCGGGCAGAGGGCTTTCTGCTGTATTCCCAGATGGAATTGGGCTCCCACACCATCCCTATGTACACAAGAGGATGGCGGCAAATGAAGTGGCTGGTTGGCTCAAATCATGATCTGAAAGTCAGCTTCCATGTTCCCACCCCAGCAGTACCCCCCCCACACACACACCATTTCTTAGCCACATTGCATCCCGACTCCCTTACTTTTGTCAGGTCACACTGTTGCAATGATTCCAGTTCCAAGTAATCATCCACCATGGAGTTTGGGGAAATGTCTGTGCGCATACACAGGCAATAATTATCCACCAAGGTTTGGCTGCTAAGTTCCAATTGGTATGTGAATTTCAGAACCCAAACTTCAAATGCAACTTCAAATGCAACATGCAACCATAGAGTAATGTTGAACCGAGGTTGTGAGTTCTTTCACCTCCCCCCTGACCTGACCCTTATGTACATATGTGTCTTCAGATATGAATGACATCTAATGCTTTCTGCTTTTTCCAGAGCAGCTCTGAAGGGCTTATGAGTTGAAAATGGTTGTATTATTGTTAGGAGATGTCTAAGCACAAAAGCGATTCTGCTCAGCTCTGAAGAATAAAGGAATGCAACAGCCTCCGGACCTCCTTCTCTTATTTTATGTTCCACTTTCAACTGGGGTGTGGGGGGAGGGAGCTTAGCTTCAGAATTTCAGTCCAGCAGTGTTACCTATTATGGACCAAACATTTTTGTTTTGTGTTGTTTAAAAACTTTAGAAAACGAGATTGACTTTGCAGTCAGTATTATCTTTTAACTGGCATCTTAGAACTCATCCCTATCTGGATCTAGGTTGGACTGTTTCTGACTGGAGGTAGGAGTTGGAGAACAGCAATGTTCCATTGTAGATTTATGATCTTAGACGTTCGTAAATGTCTTTTCTAGAGCTCGAAGTGGTGAACAATTTCAAAGAAAATGGTACCAGGATAAAACAGAACACACACATACCATAATGCAGAAACTAGCCACTGGACAAAATTAGCCAAATCCTTGCTTAAAACAAAAACAAAGTGTGTTACAACCACTTCTAAATTATAATGGAGTTGTGCATGTTTTGAACCCGCTCAGGTAGAACTGTTTTGGAGCTTAGGAGACTCTCCTATAAAAGCCCTGCTTCTGGCTGCTCCATCTTTGCTTTGCCTTTGCTCCATCATGATTTGGAGCAAAAGCAAAGTAACAGTCTCCAAGGACAGCCCCCATGTAGACCAGGTTGCAGTAGTCCAGTCTTCAGAGTGTGTGTGCGCGCGTGCATGTGTGTATGTGTGAAAGTGGCAAGATCTGCCTTTGCCATCTCCGGCTTCTCTGGATTTCAATTAAGCTAGCCAAGTCAGCTGTGACCTTTTTTGCCAACGTACGTGCAGTGTGCATCGGAGAGCCCTCCCCCCCTCCCTGTTTTGGGGGAAATTGCTTTGAAGAGCATCACCCCCACCCTTTGTTAACTTCAGCTCTTCATCACCCTTTCCCCAAGGCTGCTCAGACCTAAAACAAGAACATCGACTTGGGAGTCTTTTTTGTCACTTCCATGACTCTGGTTATGAGTGTTAATTAAAAGGCCCTGGTCTTCTGGCCTAACTCAGATGCAACGGTGACTGGTTAAAATCCAACCTGGCCCCTGTGGTTTGGCCCAGTTGCTTGCTAATAGCAGCCAGGAAAAATCCACATTGCAGTGAATGAGTTTTCTTTGAACAAAGATAACATTTGCGCTGTGTGTGTGTGTGTGTGTGTTTTAAGGGGAAAAAAGGGGGAAACATTCCATGCTCTGATACATTAAAGGACCCTTTAGGGATCCTTTGTTGTTGTTGTTTATTTGGTCAGTCACTTCCGACTCTTTGTGACTTCATGGACCAGCCCACGCCACAGCTTCCTGTTGGCCGTCGCCACCCCCAGCTCCCCCAAGGTCGAGTCCGTCACCTCCAGAATATCATCCATCCATCTTGCCCTTGGTCGGCCCCTCTTCCTTTTGCCTTCCACTTTCCCTAGCATCAGCATCTTTTCCAGGGTATCCTGTCTTCTCATGATGTGGCCAAAGTACTTCAGTTTTGCCTTTAATATCATTCCCAAGGGATCCTACTTGTGATTATTTCACAAGATGCTGGGTTCTAGGACCACTATGGACAGACAGACTAGAGCTGTGCACAGATGTCCTCTTGAAATTCTCCACCTTACCAGTGGGCAGAGAAATTTGAGAGAGAACTTCACCAAATTTCTCCAGGTGGAGGAGAAATTCTCAGCCATTTCTCCCAAGTAGGGCTCCCCATTGGCAGGGCTTGTAGCACAGCATCTTTCTTTTTGGGGGGTAAGGGTCTGGGGAGGGTTTCTGCTGCAACAGCATCAGCTGTCTTGGCAGGCTGGCCCCCAATTTGCATCCACCACATTGCAGGTGAGGGAGCGTTGTGTCCAGCTCCAGGGATGAGGTGGAGTTTCTGCTCTGCCAAAATCTGTCCTCTGATTTCCTGAATATTTTCTCCCCCTGTGAGAATGGCTTCCATTGTTCTGTCTCATTCTCAGGCTGTTTTATAGGTTTTGTGTGTGGTGTTTTTGAGCTTACCCTGTCACAGGTAGCCTCCCAGGCTGCCCGCACGTCCTGATCTGAAAAAAGCCCCATGGGAGGAATTACTTCCTGGTGCCTAAACTGGGCTTTCATGTGTAGTGCAGGAAGCTGAGGAGGCTGCAAGCAGCCAGAGAGGATTGTACTATGAAAAGCAGGACACTTGTGCCCACTCCTCGGCCACCTCCTAAGTAAGGTCGGCACAAGAATCCCAAGCCCAACCCATGAGAATTCCTCTGAAATGTCTTCACCACTGAATTTCTTTTTGAAAGCAATTTCTCTGCTATCAAACTGAGTGAGAAGGGTTGAAAAAAAATGTGGGGGAAATTCTCGGCACAGCACTAAGACAGACTACAAGCCTCATATACCCAAGGCAAGAGCGTTGAGCCTCTTTCAGGCTGAGGGCCCAAGCCAGTCTTGGAGAAGGAAAACTCTAAAAATCAGGGGCCACATTCCAGTAGTGGGTGGGGCTAAAGGCAAAGGAGTGGAGCCAAACACAAAAGGGGTGTGGCCAAATCCCGCCCAAATGCCAGCATGTTTAGCTTAAAGCACATCCTGCCAGTCACGAAACTTCAGGAGAAGCTTAGCATTTCCACATTTTAGAATGGGAGAGAAATCACACAAAGCTGCGAAATCACCACACGATTGGTGGTCAGTGGGGGTGGGGTGGGGACCCCCTTTGACTTAACAAAGTCTGACTCTGGGGCAGTGGAGGCTGGTGTCTCCGATGTCAGTCAGGCAGTGAATCTGCTCTGGGTTTCAGTCAGAACCAGCCAGAACTCTAAAGGAGCTGTCCAAGGTGCTGGACCCATTTTGGGGATAGGATACAGAACGTTGGATAGCTTCTTTAGAGTTCTGACTGGTTCTGACTGGACCCCAGAGCAGATTCTCTGCCCCGCTGACATTGGTGGCACCAGCCCCCACTGATCTGGGGAACCCCAGAAGGTCAGATTGGGACTCAACGTGGGCTGGATTTGACCCCCAGGCCTGAGATTCAACGCCTCTCCTCCAAGGGGAGGAAACTGCATCATAAAGGCTGTGTATGGGCATCCATGTTCACACATGTGTGTGCATCTGCTTTCTCTGTGAGAGAAGTGGAAGCAACTGGAAAGCTACTAAGTGCCTCTTGGTGGGGCTACCACATTATCCTAGAACGTTGAGAAAGCGAACCTGAGAGATTCACCCATCCTTATCAAGATGTTGCTTGCTCTTCTCCCATATTGGTTCATTCAGGTCTTCTAAGGTTCAGTTCCTGAGATGTGAGGGGTGGACTCTGTCAGACAATAGGTAGTAGAGCCTAATGTGATAGAGGTTGAGCCAGTGGCACATGGTGGATGTAAATAATGTTAGTTGGCTAGTCAGGGTCAGAGTCTGGTTGTGCCCAGTGCCTTGGTGGTGGTGGTGGAGAATATGGATGAAGGAAACAGCAAGAGAGGAAGGGCACCCATGGGTCCTGAAACAGAAGAGAAAATATTCTCAGGTGCCTGAAAAAGCTTTCATGATGCCCAGCTAGGGATGCCCAACTAGGGATGGTCTGTGTAAACTCCTCCCCATCTGTGTTTCATGGGTTGTCAGGCACCTTTTGTTCCATCATCTGCTAACAGGAGGATGATTTTTTTTTTTCCCCCAGCATGTGGAAAAATATGCAAATAATTCTGCCAGAGTTTTCCTAACAATTTCCATAATTTACTTTAGTACACCACATTTAGCATATTGTCCCCCATTCCATTCAACTTTTCCTCAGCAGAAATGTGCATATTTTCCTATGAATAAATATGCGTACATTTTGGGAATTTTTTAAAAAAGATCTGGAAGTCCACAGACTCTGCATGGCCTGAAGGGGTCCTCCGCAGTGGATTCCCCAGGTCGGATTCTAAGAAATCCAAGCTCATTTTAGTCCATCTCAAATTTCTCCAGCATCCCTATGCCCGACGTGTTAAGGAAAGGACTTTCCTTCCTCAAGGGCCACTTATCTTTTTTCAAATGTGTTGCAACAAATCTTTCCAATGCTGCTTCTGTCTTAAACTGTTGTTTAAGGAGCAGTCTAAGACAGAAGAAGCACTGGAAAGATTCTTTGAGACACATCTGGGGAAAGATAAGTGACTCCTAAGGAAGGAAAGTCCTTTCTGAAATTCATTGGGCGTGATAAAGGCATTTTCAAGCACCTGAGAATATTTTCTCTTCTCTTTTGGGAAAAGATGGATGGATGCAGAGAGATAGAGAGAATTACACTTCCCCCCAAAAAAAGAAGAAAAGAAGCATTAATATGCATTTAGAAATGCATATTTACAGAGAAAATACATTTAGAAATGTGTATTTGGAGAGAAAATGTGTGTTAAAATACTATTTAAAATGCACATTTAAATGTGATTTTTCATGTCAATCAGTTTCCCCCTCACCTTGTGCCCATCAGATGTTTTGGATTTCAACTCCCAGCATCCCTAACCATTGGCCATGCTGCCTGGGCTGATGGGAGTCAATGTTCAAGACATCTGGAGGACACCAGGTTCAAGGGAAGCTGATGTAGGTGAGTGCAGAATGTATGTAGATGAATACAGAAATGGGGCAGGATGGAAATAGGAACCAGGCAGAAGGGGCACAGAGCAGAAATAGAGTGAGGGTCAGGCAACCTGATGTCCTCCTGAAGTTTTGGACTACAAGAAAGGCTGTCACTCAGTGGTGAAGCCCCTGCTTTGCACGCAGAAGGTCCTAGGTTTGATCCCTGGCATTTCCAGGTAGGGCTGAGACAGAATCCTGCCTGAAACCCTGGAGAGCTCTTGCTGCTGCCAGTCAGTGTGGACAGTATTGGGGTAGATGGACCAAGGGTCTGACTCAATATATAAGAGAGCTTCCTATGTTCTTAACTCCCACTAGCCCCAGCAAGCATGGCTAATGATCAGAACATGTGGAAGGCACTAGGTGGCCCAACCCTGACCAAGGCCAGATCTTCACCTGGTGTCATATCATCACGATCCCATCATGGTAACACCATATTCCTCTTGTGCATTTATACCTCATAGGGCACACAAAGACATTTGTTGCAGTATTAAGGAGAATGTGGCATAAAAGCAGGAAACAACGCTACAATAGCAGTATATCAAATGTGTAATGTATCAGTGCACTTCAATACCGCTATAAAGCAGTAGCGTAGATTTAGCCTTTGATGTATGTTTCATGTTAACATGAGACAATGGGGCTGAAGTGGCTGTGTCCAGCTCTCACAGTAAGATTCTCACCTCCACCGTGTCAAGACCATGCAGCAGATTTGCAAAACCTCAGCGTGTAATATCCTCCAGACGCGGCAAACTCTGATTCTGATCACCTGTTAATCAGGTGGAAAGCAAGGGAAAAGGAAAGCCAAGCAAAATGCCAAGGGGTAGCTGAGTCCTTGAACTTGCTGGACGGAAGCACAAACACCTGCTCCCCAAAGAGCAAGCCCTTCAAACAGCTGAAGCCCAAGGAAGCAGAGCTTCTCCACACATCAGATGTAAACTCTGCACTTTTTTCAAGGCCTTTGCTGGACTGCCAGAGGCACTGCACCTGTTCAGGATTCAGTGCCCCAGGATCCGCTACTGGGGAATCATGTCTCTGCCGCACCTGTGTAAGGGAAGTCCTTGTTCTAGGAGAGCGAAGTTTCTGAGAAGCATACATAGCAGCCTGATTTGGAACACTGAAAAGTCAAGGTTTTTTGGTCTCAGAACACTAGGGTTCATTCTCATCACTCCATCTAATCATGAATTCGGGTGGTGTGTGCCGGCAGGATCGGAGTGAAAACTGGGTGGCTGAAAAGCAAGAGGGAGGCATTAGCATGCGCAGGGGAATTCTGATGTTTGCAGAAATATGAGCAATCTTAAAATAACAACAGCAACAACAACCTAAGAGTGCCCCCCCCCCGCAAAAAAATAAACTGTTCAATGAGGACATTCATTTGGTAGTCATGGATGTTGAGTGTTAGTGGAAAAGAAAAAAAAAGGGGGAAGGGTTATGGAATGGAGTCATTGGATAAGGGCATGGCAGATTTGCTGGCATCCTGAACAGGACCATTGCTTTTAATAGGTGATGACACACGGTAAATTTTTGTGGAAAGCCCTACTTGGTGTTGACGATGACAATGATGACAACAACAACAACAATCATGATGAGGATAAGGAGGAAGAAAGATAGGGAAGGTTTTCCTCTCCCAGCCCCCCCCCCCAGCCCAGCTCACATCAGTCTGGCTCAAAAATGAGCTGAGCTATTTACCCCAAATCACTTGATAGATGCAGAAAACTATTCAAGGGAATTAAAGCTGTTGCCAAATAAGAGGTAGGGAGAAATAAGTTAGATAGCCAAAGGGAAAATTAAATTAGGTGGCGGAAAGAGACCAGGATGCAAAAATAGATGAGAACATATACTACAGAGACGTGTTAATTACAGGACAAGGCTTGTATAAATACCATAACTGGAGAGTTTCTAATGATCGGCATCAAACACACACACATACACACACACACACACACATACACACACACACACACAGAGTAAATGGAATGTTTGCTTGCTTTTGATTCTAACATTTTCCATGGAAATAAGCACATGGAAATGTCACTGTTTGGGGCAAGGGGGAGCTTTATTCTCCGGGCTGGCAGCAAGGGAAGGCACAATTGGGCACCTGCTGAGGGCCCACACCTGAGTAGGGGCCCACAGAGAAAAGCCCCCTCGACTTGCTCCTCCTCTTCGCTCTTGCAACCTGCTTGTTCACCTGCCTCTCACTCTGGCCCAGACAATGGTGGGGGTGGTGAGGAGGAGCAGGAGATACCGCGGCTCTCCGCCTGTCAAGCAAGCAAGTGGTGGCAATGATGAGAAAGAGAAGGGAGGGCAATAGCAGTTGGTGACGATGGTGGTGAGAAGGTGGGCTCCCTGAGGGAGGGGGCCCAGGGAGGGTGTCTTGCCCAGGGGCCCTCTGAAACCTGGAGCCGGCACTTCATCAAAATAGTTTATTCTAACCATCAAAAGAGTTGCCCAGGCTTCATGGAGGTGGCCTTCACATCGAGAGAGAGCTTCCCCTTTCTATGACTCCTACTACTTATCATGTTTTCTTTTCTGTTGTACAGTAAACCAGCATTAGTAAAGGGGGGGGGGAGTGATGATTATGGTGATGACGCAAACTCATTTCCAAAATTTCACACTAGGGCATGGTGATTAAAAGGAACATTTTTCTTCTCGGGTTAACAGGGCTCACTCACCAACTCCATTTGGCTTGGAAGTCTCAGTGCTGGGTTACTGTGCCTTTGAATAGGAGGTTATGAGTTCATCACCACCAGTGGTTAGCCATGGAAATGTTATGGAGCGCAGCTCGGTACTTTAAATTATAATAATCCTGCTGGGTGGCAAATTAGCATAGGGATGTAGGAGAATGGGGGTTGGACTCGATGGCCTTGTAGGCCCCTTCCAACCCTACTATTCTACTATTCTATGATTCTATGAATTCTGTGTTTGCTTACAAAACATGTGAACAGGCCCTGTTCAAAGCCCCGAACGTGAGCACAAGCACATGGTATGGAGCGCAGCTCGGTACTTTAAATTATAATAATCCTGCTGGGTGGCAAATTAGCATAGGGATGTAGGAGAATGGGGGTTGGACTCGATGGCCTTGTAGGCCCCTTCCAACCCTACTATTCTACTATTCTATGATTCTATGAATTCTGTGTTTGCTTACAAAACATGTGAACAGGCCCTGTTCAAAGCCCCGAACGTGAGCACAAGCACATGGTATGGAGCGCAGCTCGGTACTTTAAATTATAATAATCCTGCTGGGTGGCAAATTAGCATAGGGATGTAGGAGAATGGGGGTTGGACTCGATGGCCTTGTAGGTCCCTTCCAACCCTACTATTCTACTATTCTATGATTCTATGAATTCCGTGTTTGCTTACAAAACATGTGAACAGGCCCTGTTCAAAGCCCCGAATGTGAGCACAAGCACATGTCCGCCACAAATGTTCACAGGTTGCTGGAAATGTGCCCTTACTGCCAGTATTTTATGTATGTATGTATGTATTCATTCATTCATTCATTCATTCAATTTCATTTTTATACTGCCCAATAGCCAGAGCTTTCTGGGCAATTCACAAAAATTAAAACCACAAAGCGCAGCATAAAACGATATAAAATATGAATGCTTAAAACCGCAATATAACAGAACAACCAGAATAAAACCTAGCAGCTGCTAAAATACTGGGGAAATATAACGGTCTTCACCTGGCGCCAGAAGGAGTACAACGTTGGTGCCAGGCAAACCTCTCTAGGGAGCTCATTCCACAGCTGGGAGGCCACAGCAGAAAAGGCCCTCTTCCTGGTAGCCACCCACCTCGTTTCCTTTGGCAGGAGCTCCTGGAGAAGGACCCCTGAGGATGATCTTAGGGTCCTGGCAGACAGGAGGTGATCCTTCAGATAACCTGGCCCCATGTCAGATTTCCCAATCTTCCCTGCACACACGCTCATGCAATGTGACACCAGACACCCAAATCAGTGAGATTTCTTTATTGCAGGGAATCCCATGGCAAAAGGTTAATGGTTACACTCTTCAGAAATCATATAGCTGATGGTCAGTAGCTATAGGCTCTATGTAATTCCAGAACAGTCCAAAGCTAAACACTACTACCGTGACTGAGATCCTCACCAACATGGTTTCTCCATTGCCATCTCCATGCTTCTGAACACAAGGGAAGGGACTCTCCCTGTATTCCTGGGTACCTAACCCAGACAATTCTTTCAGGGGGTTCCAACCCCAGACATGGAAAGGGAATGATTCCTGGAATGAACCCATCAGGCAATCAGGGGATAACTTCTTGAAAGGCCTAACAACCCACACCCATAGAGAGTTCAACAGAATCTTCTGTTGATAACTCCAGGCTACATGGTCAAGGCCCATCAAGATCAAGGGAAGGGCATACCCACACATGCAAGGAGTTCCCGGCCACCACTTTCGCATTGGCAACTCCACGCTGCATGAGTTCTGGCAGAGGGAAGTCCAAAAGTCGTAGATCAGTCCACAACATCAAGAGTTCAAGTCTATGAAAAGCCTCACAGTACTTTTAATGGCAAGTCTTTAACTATCCAAAGTTCCAGTCCATGTGCAAAAGCCCAGATGATGATGGATCCAAACAGAGGAAGCTTTGGGCAAAAAAGATGAGATGTTCCTAGCAAGGGCTCTTCGCCTTTGCATCAGCTTAAAAGAGAAGGTGTGACTGTAGGAGTCCCCCTCCAGATCCCTTGACAGACAAGGGCCTTTAGCCTTTCAGAAAGGCCCCTGACTGAACGGGGAGGCAGTGCTCCAGCAGCGACGCTTCAACCCGGGAGACCCTTCTGCAAACCACACCCCACCTCTGTCGGGTTCTCACGGACAGCTTCCAGCCTCCCTGCCTGCCCAGGCCAGACCAGCAGGTGGACAGGGAGTTGGGTGACTCCCCCTGGCAATGCCCTGAGGACACTGACAGAGATAAGCTCGCACAGACTCTGACATTCCAGGGGCTGAATAGGCCCAAGCCCTTCCAGGCTACTTCCAATCAAATCTTGGCTATAACCGACAAGGCCCACTGCAGTACTGAAGCTGCGCCCTGACACCCCAAGCCATTAGGGGCTTTGAATGTTAATACCACTAACTAAGCCATAGAAGACTAGGGATGCATGAGAATTTAGCGTTTGCTTGCAGAACATGAGAGCATGCCCCACTTGAAGGTCTGAACATGAGCGCAAGCACATCCCCGCTGAAAATATTTGCAAATTGTCAAACACATGCCCATGTTCATCTCCTTCCCAATTCCCAGTTTGATTGGCACAAATTTCCTAATTTGTACAGATTTCCTCAGTAGACTGCATCAGCCTGGTTTTAGGCTCTGGAGGAAACTTGCTAGGAATGTCCATCACAGGGAAATCTGGCCCTTTTGGTGCTCACTGGGGTTCCACGGCACACGCAACTTGGCCTGCATTTTCAAGCTGAGCCATGTGTTTTCCCGAAGTCCAGGAACTTTTTCTGTGTTTTTTTTTATTTTATTTCCAAAATAGACATTTGTGCTGATTGCAGCTGTAATTTGCATCGTATGGACAAATTGCACCTGCAGTTTGCATAATTCATTCAAATGTCTGTTTCTGCAAATAAAATTAAAAATACAGAAAATGTACTAGGTGGCCTGACTCACTGCAGATGGAGTTGGGCGAGTTAGTGGAAGACAAGCCAAAGTCCAGGGGTCTAAGCCAATGAAAATTCATTGAACTCCACCCCCGGCCAGATTCCTCCAACATCCCTAAGGAATTAGGAAACTGAGCAAATTTGGGGAGATTTGCCCAAATCTCCTGTTTGATCACTGTTCAATTTGCACTACTTTGCCATTTGGGCAAAGCGGGCAGCAATCACAAATGCGAACAGGTATCGGGCAAACAGGTGTCATTCACCCATCCATTTAGAAGTGGCATCTTAACCATTTAGAATGAGAGGGGACAACTGCACACAATTAAGAAAATCAGTGTTTGGGGAAAACAGTGTAGGGCCAAGGGAAGGGGGCATAGCCATCTGGGGATTGCTGGGGGCCAGACTAGGACCCAAGGAGGCCACATTTGGCCCCTGGGCCTGAGGTTTTCCACCCCTGCTCTACAGACTCCAGAAATGCAAGCAAAAGAACAGTGGATTTCTAAGGCACTGGCATCACTCTGCAAAGGAGACCTGGGTCATGTGGAACAGGGGTGGACAGATCTCAGTTTCCTCATTCTATCCATGTTTCAGAGTTGTCAAGTTAAGTTGAAGTCCACTTCTCTCCTAAACATTGTTACAAACTCTCCACATATATAGATCCATTAAATTACATAAGAAAGCATAGTTATGCATACAATATTTATATGAACCTTGTACTGCAAAGAGCACATAGTTATACATATTCTCCTCTTTTTTGCATCGTGGTCTCATCCTTTGATTCAATTTGGCTTCCCCTGTGGCTATCCAAGTTACTTTCCCCCACCGAACCCCTTTTTCTTTTCTTTTTTGCATCAGCTTTAACTCCTTTGAATCATTTTTCATGTCTCCCACTTGCACTTTCTTTTCACCTGACCACCCAGAGCACCTGCCTTCTCTGTAATTTTAACTCCACTATTTCTACTCTAACCTAAGAGCTGTTGTATTGGCCCCAGGAGCATAGCCAAGTCATTTTTAGTGTTAGAGGGGCCTAGAGATCCATAATGCTTGCTTAAGTTAATTATTGGTGCAGTTTCCTTGTTAGTAAGCCTCTGAGCATGTGCAGATGAGTCAAAAGGCCAATAACAGCCCCAGCGCATTCCATACCAATGAATGCTAGAAGGCCTTATCAGGCCGTGCCTGAGAAGTGAAGCTAGGTGTTTATGCTGAGCTTCGGGTGGCTGTGCTGAGAACCAAGTGCTGTTAGTCTATGCTGGGAATGAACGCGAGGCGTGCTTGTATTGTCATGCTGCCTTATTGCTAACATGTATGGCATAAGACCCATTGTACCCCATGGCTCTGGGTTCAGGGAAGCTGCCTGATCCAACCATTGGGTATGCCTGTGTGCTGTAAGTTACCCAATAAAGTCTCCTTGTAAGTAAACCTTTGAATCTGATTTATCACTATCTTGGCACCTCTAAGCTAAGAGGTCGATGCCCACGACCGGGCAACACAGCTGTAAATATGTCCATTCTATTCCTGCAACTCCAGGTGGAATGTAGGGATGTATGAAAGTCACTTACCTGTTCGCGGATTATGCTGATGCTGGGGGGGAGGCGCTCCGTCCCTCCCCCTGAAATTCTGGCCGGGGGGGAGGCGCTCTGTCCTTCCCCCCCCCCCGAATCCTGGCCGGCCGGCTCCACTCTGCAGGGATTCTGCAGAGCCGCCAGCCGGCTCCGCCAGCGGCCAGACATCCGGCCACTGGCTAGCAGGAACACAAATGGCGGCGGCCGTAGCTGCCGCAGTTTGCATCCCTGCAGTCAGCCAGGCTACGTAAATGCTTACGTAGCCTATCACGGCTGATAAAAAAAAAAAAAACGCGCATACGCAAATGGCGGCGCCCATTTTGGACGTCTTAGTCTACGTAAACATTTACGTAGACTATGGAGAAAATAAAGGGAACGCAAATAGCGTAGACGCTATGCTATTTGCATTCCCCTTATTTTCACCGTAGTCTACGTAAATGTTTACATAGACTAAGACGTGCCAAAATAAGGAACACATTTGCGTACACGTGCTTTTTTTGTTTTTGTTTTAATCAGCCGTGATAGGCTACATAAACATTTATGTAGCCTATCACAGTGTTTTTTAAAATTTAGCCATGATAGGCTACGTAAATCTTTACGTAGCCTATCACGTTTTGTTTTTTTTTTAACTTGGAAATGGTGGCGGCGGCAGCAGCCAGTCAGAAGACTGGCTGCCGGAGCCGCTGCCGCCGGAGCCACCGCCGGAGCCACCACCAGGAAGATCCGCCCCAGGTAAGTCCCATCCCGGGAGGGGGCAGGGGGGTGGGCTGTTCTGCCACGGATTTCGGGGGGCCGAATGCGCTGGTATTCGGCCTCCCCGAGATCCGTGGTGGAACTTTCGTACATCCCTAGTGGAATGGCAGTTGTATAGGGGTGTGCACATCCACAATTTTGATTGGCAAATCACTTTGCAAACTTGGAAATGTTTGGACTTTGACCACACATTGCATCTGGGTCCATGTTTGGTTCAGAAGGGGCGAACTGGGTAAAATCTTGATCCAAAATGAACTGAGATGAATTTCTCATACATCCCTACAGCTGTAACACTTCTGAATGTACTGTGAGCTCTTTGATCGTGATTCAGTGGTAGCTACATACAGATGGGGGAGAACTGTGGGCACACCTGAAGATTTCTTTGTTGTTCTTTGTATTGCTGAAGAGGCAAGCTGCTTTCCTGAGGGTTGCCTCTTCCACATGTGCAGGAAACATCAAAGGAACCAGTGGTTCGTTATTGTTTTCCTCCAGCATTTTCATGTAGGCCTCTGAGGCCACCTAAAAGCACACTATGATTCCCTCGCCATGCTTTAAGAATCAGTTGGATAGGATTAAGTCCTCCTTTGTACCTACTAACCTCCTCAGTGCCGCTGTTTCTTATGGCCCTGATGACACACACACACATAATTTCTGATCCAGTTCCAAGCTATACTATCCTGACTAATGAGAGAGAGAGAGAGAGAGAGAGAGAGAGAGAGAGAGGATGACAGGGAATATTAAAGGGAGATATGCCACAATGTTAGAGCTTGGCAGCTTTCCCATTTGCCTCTGCGCAGCGATCCCATTAGCATTAATGCGGCAAGACCTTCCCTGTGTAAGGGAAATATTTATGGGGTCTTCAGAGACCACAAAATGAGCCTTCATAAAAATGTGCTCTGCAAAGTATGGCTGGGCAGATTAGGAACATATGGTTTGCTGGGTTCTGATGCCCACACACACACACACACGGACACGGACACATGCGCGCGCACGCGCACACACTGACGCAGAGGCTTGCTTTTATACGTCTTCTTTCTGCCATCAATCACCCTTTCCACAAAGTGGCAGGTGAGGCCAGCCAAAAGCTTTTACTGCACTTTTTAAAAGTTACCCTCACCGAGTGCTCGGCAAGTCAGACAGAGAGAGAGAGAGAGACGGGGGCTGGGGTGGGAAGCCTTTGGGGAAGTGGGAGCTTGTCAGGAGAGTTGAGGTGCAGGTGGGATGTACTGATCAAAGTCAGAAGGTGTTACATTTGGGAGGGATCCCAAACACAGTGGCAAATGGCCAGCGAATGGGAAAACAAACCTGGCAGGATACAAGGTGTCTCCATGTTTTATGCGATGATTGTCTTGGCCAGGGGACACACCAGTTAGACTACAGCGTTTTCCTGCGACACAGACTGGAGCATAGCCCTGAAAGTACGTGATGCAGCAACCTTGCTGAAGCTAAGCAGATCCAGATGAGGTCAGAAACCAGATGGGAGACTGCCTGGGAACCCCACATAGGCTGTTTTGAGTGTCATTGTAGAAGGAAAGCCCAGAGAGAAATGTAAATTGGTCCGACTTGGCGGCAGTTATCCATGCCTTGGTGACATCACATTTAGACTATTGCAATGCACTCTACATGGGGCTACTGCTGAAGAGTGTCCAGAAGTTTCAGCTGGGGCAAAATCTGGCAGCTAGGCTGCCTGCTAACCAGTGCATGGTACTGGGAATATATTACATCTGTCCTGAAAGACCAGCAATGGCTGCCAATTGCTTTCTGGGCAGAATTCACGGTGTTGGTCTTCACATTTAAATGCCTGAACAGCTTAAGACGAGGCTATCTAAGGGACTGCATGTCTCACTATGAACTTGTCCAGGTATCAAGATCTGCAGGAGAGGGCCTTTTGAGGGCACCTTTACCCACAGAAGCTTGCTTGCCAGACAGGCGTGAAATGGCTTTCTCCTGTATTGCTCCGAAATGATGGGATGCATTCCCTGAAGAACTATGATTGTCCCTCACTCTCTTTTAGAAAAGGTGCGAAGATGCAGCTTTTCAATTTAACCTTTTAAAATGTGTAGTGCTTAAGCTGTGTATGTTTTTACCATTTAAAATATTCTTGTTTTTATTTATTCATTTATTTACATTGTTGTACACCGCCTTGATGGCTTTTTAGCAGGTAAGGCAGGATATATCTGTCAATCAATCAATCAATCAATCAAATGTGGATGACAGACACACATCCCTAGATATTTGTAAATGAATTGGTTATTGTGGTTACAGACCTACACACACACACACACACACACACGGAAGATACAACCGATTAGGAGTAATTAGCAAAAAGCAACAGATTTTTAAATGGGGGCAACATCTTTTTCTTCCATAATTTGCATTAATTTTTTCTTTTAAGTGCAACCTTCTCAGTGATATAGGATGAGTCATCCTTCAAACAAAACATTGCCGGTTCTTCAGAAGATTGTCCCAGGAAAATACTTAATAAGGGGTGAATCAGTTTCTCACAGCAGTCTATGTACAGATTACAGTACAGGAGAACATGATCAACAGACTGATGTACAGGGCCAGTTTTAAGGGAAAGGCAGCTCAGATAACTGCCTCGGACATGGGACTCATGGGGTACCTCTCATAGGTTAGTCACTCAACAGCTTTACCTGTAAAGCTTACAGCACTAATAGGCATTAATAATCTCTCTCCCTCCCCCACCCCTAGCCCTCTCTGTCTCTCTCTCCCTCTTTTATCTCAATTTATGGGAAATTGTACAGCATTAGTAGGGATGTGTGAATCAGCACTACTGGACCTTGCCAAAGTTCTCTGAATTCCATCCTGGCACTCGTTCCCAGTCCAGTCCATATCAGATTGCAAGCTTCATGGGGGGGTTTCTTTCCTTTTCACATGAAAATCCATGCTGATTTTTGTGCATATTTTCCCAAATGCACACTCCATTTGTGCACATCTTTGAAATGTATGCATTCTTCTTCCATTGATTAAAGCATAGTTGTGTGCATTTTTCAAAAGTGCACTTTTTTTTCCATGCACATTTCCCAAATGTGTACATGCTATCAAAAGCACGGGAAGGGAGGTCCACAAATCACACTGCAAGCTTGGAAGTAAATGGACTTTGATTGCAGATTGGGTCCAAGTCTGTGTTCAGTCCAGAAGCTGTGAACTGGGTAAATCCCAATCAAAAAATAAACTGAAATGAATTCTTCATTCATCCCTAATCATTAGTGCCCATTCCACCAACAATGTGCGAGTGTGTGAGATTGTGATCAGACCCACACATGCAAATGTATCATTACACATGGCAGAGATGAATCAAAGTCATGGGCTACAGATCCATTAGAAATCAAATACCCAAAAGTTGAGCAAAGAGAGTGGGAGAAGTGCCAAAATGCATTAATCGAATTGGGTGACCTTTTCTCTCAGGCCAGCTCTGCTTATGTGCCCACATCTAAATTTTAAAATAAAGTATAAATAAATAGAATTTACCAGTGTATCTTGCTTCAGAGGGCCATTTAGGACAGATGGTTGCAGAATAAGAGGAAACAGTATAGAGAAGGAGGAGAGGTTTTAGCAATAAGTGAAGGGACAGGGCTCTTGCTTGGCAGCAATCCTTGGATTTGAGAATATGACTGTGACACTAACATGACACTGTCTGCATTTTCATCATGATATGTACATACAGAAGTGGTGACAGTAAAACCCTCAACTCAGCACTGGTTAGGCATCCTCTGGAGTACTGTGTCCAGTTCTGGGCACCGCACTTTAAGAAGGATACAGACAAGCTGGAGAGGGTTCAGAGGAAGGCAACAAAGATGATCAGGGGAATGGAAACAAAGCCCAGTGAGGAGAGACTAAAAGAACTGGGCATGTTTAGCCTTGAGAAGAGAAGACTGAGGGGAGATAGGATAGCGCTCTTCAAGTCTTTGAAAGGTTGTCATAGAGAGGAAGGCCAGGATCTCATCTCGATCATCTCAGAGTGCAGGACACGGAATAATGGGCCCAAGTTACAGGAAGCCAGATTCCGTCTGAACATCAGGAAAAGCTTCCTGACTGTTACAGCAATACGACAATGGAACCAATTCCCTAGGGAGGTGGTGGGCTCTCCCACCCTGCAGGCATTCAAGACGAGGCTGGGCAGCCATCTGTCAGGGATGCTTTGACTTGGATTCCTGCATTCAGCAGAGGGTTGGACTCGATGGTCTTGTAGACCCCTTCCAACCCTACTATTCTATGATTCTATGAACCCAGGGGTCTGGTTGGCTGTAACAGCGGGCACAGAGCCCATGTGTTGGGAGGAGGGGGAAACAATTCACCATATACTTCATTGTCATCAAACTGTCCAGCACTGTTACATTTAATCAAGACAAAAATTCCTTCTCATTAAGTGGTGTCACTTAATTACAGCCCTGGGTGAAACCAAATGATTGGAAATGATTGTGTCGGCTTAATCAACACCTGATAAACGTAGCTGAGGGATGTTTTTTGTTGTTTTTGTTGCTGTTGTTGCTCACATAATGAGTAAACATGATCTAGGTTTTACTCTCATTACTTTTATTGCCGTTTTTTAACTGGCTGCCTGCACTGGCTTGCCGTGCATATCACTTCCATGTGGGAGCATTGGCACAACGTGTCAGGGCTCGAAACCTGGGTAAGCTTTCTTTGGAGGCAGCTCATGAATAGCACGCCACATTAGAAGGAAGCTTGGGTGTGATCCGGATCCTGTTTGCACATGCAGAGGGCAGAGGCACAAATAGGCCTTGGAAGGGGGAGAGGCAGCTGCGCATGGCAGCTGCATCACTTTGAAGGGGTAAAAGCCACATCATGGACATGCTAGGTGTGCGACTGAGCATGATAAGCTGTGCTGCACGATAAGCTCTGTGGGCCCCAGCATGTAGAACCCATCTCCATCCAGAACTGCTGCCCCCTGTGGTAAGCTGTAGAATGGCAGCCTCTCAAGAATGGCTGAACCTCTGCCCCATGTGGAGGGCAGCACAACTAAGCCTCTCTGGAAAGAACATTGCAGCTCTGATCTGGCTCCAACCACCAAGGATGGCCTTTGGCTTTTTCCTAAGGGGTTGGGGGACTATAGGAAGATGCCCTGTTTCACTGGTTCCTTTCTTGAACTCTGGCTTATATACTAGTCTTTGCTCTTCTATCCTGGCTTGTTCTTTGGTCCTGCCTTCTCGTTTCCCTTCTGATCCTGATTGCTTGTCAGTCCAGTTCCTGTCTCCTGACTCACTCCAGACTGCTGCTCATGGTCCAGTCCTGACATACAGGGGTGTAGGCTGCTTACCATCAGAGTGTGTATATGCATCACAGGGGGAGCAACCAGCTGGATCAAGAAGGCCAGTGATGAAAGCCATGGACATGCAAAACCCAGACCCAGACACTGCATCAGAGCTTCCAAGAGCCCTTAAGCCGGAGCCCTCCCTGAACTTGGTCCCCTGGAGACAGCAGCCCCAAAACCAGATTCCTCCAAGGAACCAGCCTCCTTGCCAGCACAGGCAAGCCAGAAGTTGGGAGATGACTAAGAGGTGATGGAGTGATAGACTCCATGCTGGATAAGTGCCCCTTTAAGGCTGTCCACTCTTCAGGAAGGAGGTGGAGCCTGTAGTGTGGCCCAAGAAGGATAAAAGGCCTGGACTGAGCAGCAAAGCATATTGCCACAGTTGTCTGCTGGGAGCTCTCCATGGTCCTGCACTCCGGCCGTGACTGCCTGATACCTGCACTAGCAGGAAAGGACAAGCTAGGCTCGAGGAGATCCCAAGCCATGTCGTGGTGGGAGAAGGTGGACAGGGCCCTGACATGGGATGTAAAGAAGGCTTGTGGTGCTGGCTAGGGATGTACAGAAATTTTAGTTCTGTTTGAAAATCATGTGAACATGCCACATTCGCACCCTGAACATGGACACAACCGGGAGAATGCATTCTCCAAAGCGGTTTGCGAATTCTCCAACATGTGTTCACATTCAAAAAATGCCATTAAAAAGTGCATTTTTAAAAGTGCACTTTACAAATAAGAAGTGCATTTTCATGCTGTAGTCTCTGGAGAAAAGTGTACAAGTCTGGGAAATATGACATTATTCCTGTTCGGTTTGTACAATTTTCCTGTTTGCCCAGAACAAACAGAGACTGCAAATGAACATGGTAAATGGGGAGAGATGAACATCCATTTGATGTTCAGAGAACCTGGATGAATGTGAACATCAGTTGTTCGTTCGCCGATCCCTAGTGCTGGCCAAGACAGATGAATGGCTCCAGCCAAAGGCCTCCCTATGGTTACAGCCACAGAATGGGGAGATGGGTGTTGGGTGAAGCAACATCCCCACCCTCCCACTGAAGCCATTTTCACTTTGTGACTGGTCGAACAGGAACCTCCTGAAATGGTCCCGAATCCAATAGGAAAGATGCTTGCATTGAGGCCTGGCCAACATCTCTCAGCGAAACACCATCTTTTGTTTATCACAAAATGGTGGGGTGGAGAGAGGATAGTTTGAACTTCTTCCTCGTTAACTGGAACAATGCAAACCCTACACATTTAAGGGACGTAATTGGCACACCCAAGGCTCCATACTTATTTCTCCTAATGATAGGGTTGTTGGGGCTACATTGCACCAACTTTTCTGCTCTTGACAATCAGCGGCTGATTAGCCAGCATGTTAAAACATAATCAAATGTTTTTCTAAATCATGCAAGAAATATCCCATTCTGAGCTGGCTATTATCATTAAGACGGAGATGATGGTGTGTTTCTTCGAGGGCTTTGCAACATCTGTGACTTGGTCTAAGGGGACCAGGTCAAAGCATGGTTTGAAGCCCGACGTAATCCTCTAGGTTAAATCCAGATGTTCTCCTCAATGTGCAGATTGGGAGAGTCTCCTCCTTCTTGGGGTGGGGGTGTCTCTCATCTATCAGTTTCTTCTAAAATATAGCTGTGAAGAACCCCCATACTGATATGACTCCCAAGAAACAAGTTAGTATCTCTGAAATCCTTGAGAGAGCTACATATCTCCCAGCTTTGACCTTGGCTTAGGGAGGGGCTAACTCCACACAGAGGTCAAAACGTTGACTCTACCTCCTCTCCAACCTCAAAAAATCTGTTTCCTAGCACTGTATATTCTACCCATCCCCAGGAAAACAAAGCTTGTCTTGGTCCTCCACAATCTCCACCTCTTGGATTTGTGGGTCTCAGTCTTCCCTTTCTCTCTCCTATCTCTCCCACACGTTCATAGAAGCTGCCTGATACTGAATCAGGTGCATCTAACCCACTGTTGCTGACACTGACTGGCAGTGACTCTCCAGGGTTTCAGGCAGGATTCTTTCCCAGCCCCCCAACCTGGAGAAGCCAGGGATTGAAGCTGGGCCCTTCTGCATGCAAAGCAGGTTCTCTACCACTGAGCTGCAGCCTCTGCCCTCTGTAGCTTGGACTCGTTGTGTTATTTACCAGGGACATTTCTGGTTTTCTGGTCCTATCCCGGGCGTGGGGGGATGACTGCCCCTACTTGATTCCCATCTTTGGCATCTCACCCCTACCATTTCCAGAATGAGATAATAATCTTCAGGTAAGGGAAAGCAGGGCAGGGCCCTCAGATCCCTCCTCCACCATCTTGCTGCTACCTCCCAGCACCTGCCACTTGAGGCAACTGCTTCACTCTGCCTAATGGAAGGGCTGGCCCTTACCATATCTCACAATAGCTGTAACTACTGAAGAGGAAGTCTTGATGTGGGGTAGCACCAGTTCCTTCTCTTGCCCCGTTCTCGGAGAGATGGGTGGCTCCCAATAAGAAACTCTGCGCTTTGAAGCCAGAATCTTATCACCTAAGGCTGGAATGCGGCACTGAGCTTCCTGGGATGTTCAGGCCTCAGTGCCCCCTTCAGGTACAGAAGGGAATAGCAAAGTGCAATATCCACCCCTGTGATTGGCAGGTAGTATGAAGTCTTGGGATTGGCCTGGCCTAGTATAAATCGCAGGAGCCTGGCTTTTGGCCTTGGGCTGGTCAACAAAGCAGCACTTTCTGCTGTGCTTCTCTCTAGCCCTAGCCCTCCTTGCCCCAATTCAAGCTTCCAGGACATCTTGGCTGAGGAGTAGCATCCACCACAACTGTGCCTATTTACTAGGGACAGTCCTGACTCCTGGGCCTATCCCTGGAAAAATCACTCTCCCAACTTTATTCCTGTCTTTGCCTTTGGGAGGATGGAATTATGTATGGGAGGCAGATGAACATCAACATCTGCTGACAGTGTAGTGCCTACTTCAGTCAAGGGGTACCTTAATGGCAGACATAGCCTTCCAGCCTGAATCACCCTAAACTGCTCACAGACCCCACGAAAGTACCGGATGAGGTGAGCTCCCCCCTACCCACATGTATCACTTACCGGCTTAACATTAGATGCTTCCTCCTACCAAGTCAGACCGTTGGTCCATTTCACTCGGTATGATCTACAGCACACAGATGGACAGGAGCTTTCAGATTTGGGAATTCATTGGGACCTTCTCCATGCAAAGCAGGTGCACTACCACTGAAATAAAGCCCATAGTTGTGCTTGGTGTGGAAAAAAGTGGATAGGAGACATTTTTTTCTCCCTCTCTCATAGTACTAGAACCCAATAGGGTCATCTCATGAAGTGGATTGGTGGGAGATTCAGGACAGATCAAAGGAAAGTCTTCACAGAGTGCAGAGTTAAACTATGGAATTTGCCACCACAAGATGTGTGATGGCCACCACTTTGGATGGCTTTAAAAGGGGGTTGGACAAATTCCTGGAGGAGAAGGCTATCAATGGCTACTAGCCCAGATGGCTGTGTGCTACTTCCAATGACAGAGGCAGTATGCCTTGGTACACCAGTTGCTGGGGAACATGGGAAGGGTGGGTGCTGTTGCACTCATGTCCTTCTTGTGGGTTTCCCATGGGAAGCTGGTTGATCATTGTGTGAACAGAATGTTGGACCAGATGGACCAG
The DNA here is from genome assembly GCF_057233095.1 of Heloderma suspectum. Classification (NCBI taxonomy): domain Eukaryota; kingdom Metazoa; phylum Chordata; class Lepidosauria; order Squamata; family Helodermatidae; genus Heloderma; species Heloderma suspectum. The sequence continues at coordinate 9,033,818 of NC_139470.1, forward strand.
CAGTGCCCTTCTTCTGTTCTTACTCTTACTCTTCTTTGGCCTGCCTTCACCTCCATAGGAAGTTGGTCTCAGCATTAGCTCTTTCTTGGAAGAGTGTCCTGGATCTTCCAAAGGCTGAATATTCATTCTGTGTAATGGAACAGCCTCTTAGTTCAAGAACGGGTCAAAGGTAGAATTTGGGATCTACTGGTAGGTCTCTGGGTGATTTGCATTAGGTCAACAAGAATTTCTCAGACACCCAAGTATTTAACAATAACAACGGCACAATGACTCGCCCCTTTCCAAGTTCTACAGCTGAAATGAAGAAAGCTTGAGGTAACCAAGACTGGATGGCCTGTTCAGTTCTGGTCCTCAAAAACAAACTCTCAGGCTCAGTATTCTTTTAATTCTAAGTTTTGCATCTGCCTGTGGTCAGTGGATCTCAGCATGCCACCAAAACAAAGTAGATCCTACAAACCTGAAGTCTGCCCAGCCCTGTCTCAACTGCCACATGGTGTATTGAAGTTAAGTGGCAGAACAGCACATCTGAAATGCGAACACTTTCTTCCCTGTAAGTGGGGTTAAATCCAAATTGCAAGCAGTAGTGATGTTTGTCATGGTAATTAGAATGCTGGGGAAAGACGCTCATTGACAAGGAGACAATTCTGACATCCCAGCAAGAGAAATTACAGTCTGTTTGTGGCTCTATACTCTATCCTTTATTATTATTTTGAATTTCTGAATTATCCCTGTGCCCTCCTTTGGGGTGCCGGTTGGACAAAATCCATGTAGCAGCAAGCTGTACAAATTGGAAGGAAATGAAGGGTCCTCTCTTGACTGACCTCAGGATTTTTTTTCTTTAACATTGCCGTTTTGATATATGAGCCCCCTCTGTTTCAATGGAGCCCAAGCTGAAATGACTTACCTTGTTTCATGTGCGTTCTTGTGACTGTTGAAAAATGCCTCGCATTTTCAGCACTTCTTTGCATCAATTCTCCTTGGCATAATTTCCCTTTGGTGGTGGTGGTGGTTTTCTGCCCTCACTGACCTCAGATGTAATTGACCTCACTTCCAGTCAATTTTATCAGCTGTGGTGTTCTCTGTCAATGCTGGTGTGCCACTATATTTGATGTGAAAGCCAATCAAATTAAAGGGCAGTGTGGGCAAATGAGGCCAAAGCCAGTGATGGCAAAAAGGAAGAAGGAACACGACAGTGGGAAGAAGCAATGGCTAGAGAAACAGAATGGAACAATACAGCACTGAATCTATGCACGTTCTGCAAAATGAGTCTCCCCCGCCCAATAATTTGCTTTGCTCTGTCTAATACATGACTGTCAATGTTAGTATCAACAATAGAGAATATCCAATGCACATCAAAGCTTTCAAACACCTCCCATCAGTTTCTCTGTGCTACCCTAGAGATGTATTTTTTTAAAGGCTACTTTCCCTAACACACGTTTTTATACGCATTTCTGATTGGAGAACTCCATTGCAACATGTGGAGTATTGCGGATTTCAAAGGGTAACTGAGTTTCGGCTCACATACTGGTGTGAAATAAGGCAAGTTTGCATTAAAATGTGAACTGAATGAATCTCTCTCTCATCCCTAGGTTTGAGCCTATAATTATATTCTGATCCTTTCCTTCTATCATCCATGCTAGCTCTTTAAGCATATGATAGCACGCTGAATTAGCTCTGGAGTGGCTTCTTGGGGAGTTTGCCAAACTGAGGCCATTTTCTGCAGCCCCCAAGAATCACAGATTGTTTTCAAGGAGTGTGTGTGAGGACCAAAGATCTTTTTTTCCCCATTTTGGGGTGGGTGGGGTGGGGGGGGAGATGCTGCCCTTCTCATTAGCATCTCTCACCAGAAGACGCCAAATGAGTAAATGAAATGAGCCAGGAGCTGATAGCTATTTTCTGGTTTCCGACGTATCTCATTAAAGCATCGATCCATGGGGGCGAGCGGAGGTGGGGGGGGGAGGAATCAGTCATAGAACCTATTGATCATGCTGTGGCTTTGTGTTGATGCAGTGGCTAATGAAAAGGACTCGAATGCCTCTGGTCTCAAGAGGTGTCTCTTCTAGGTATCTATTCTCGTCGGTTTCTCTTTGGAGACTAAATCTGGCCAAGGCAATTGGCATCCTTGCAATGAAATCCATAGGGCTGCGCAGAGAAAGAAAATGGTTGCCTTGTTGGGCTTATTGGCTTGCATAGGGAGCACCACAGCTTGGAGCCCTGGAATAACAAAGAGTTGCCATTCGGAGTGCTTTTGTTCAGGGTTCCAGCCAGCCATGCCCTTTCCCAGTTTTTCCATTTTTTCCCTTCTCCAATGATCAGCCAACATCCTAAGACCACCAAACATGCTGAGCTCTTTTAGAGTTCTCCCCCAACATGGAGAATTTTTCCAAATGTACCCCCACACACACCCCTGTCCCCACCATGCCTGATATCTCCTCCCAGTGTGTGGATGGTACTATTTTGGCTTCATAAGGATCAGCACTCAGAGATGGAGTTTGCAATGGCCCTGGAGAGCCATTGCTGCCAGTCAGTGCTGACAATACTGGGCTAGATGGACCAAGGGTCTGACTCAGTATCAGGCAGCTTCTTATGATGTGTTGGACTACAGCTCCCACCATCCTGTGCTGGTTGAGGATTACAGGAAATGTAGTTTGACACATCTGGAAGGTGTCAGGTTGGGAAAAGATGGCCCAGTTGCTTAAAACGTTTCTTAAAGGCCGGTCTGCTACTTCACTCGCTGTTTCCCAATTTTTCAAGGAGGAGGAGGAGGAGGAGGGAGAAGGCCAAAAAGGCAACCCAACAAGGAATGGATTAAGTCAAGTGGGCTGTTGACCTTTCACCTACCTCTCAGTTCTTGGGCCCGGCTGCTTAACAAGCACATGCATAAACGGCTCGGGTTTCAGGTGGTCTGTTTTGATTTGGTGCCGGACGTTGCTTCCTATGTCGGACGGATGTGCCTTGAGGTCTCTTTACTTTCTGGTCTCCGAGTCACTGATTGAAAAACTAAGCGGGGAGAGAATTGGGAGCCCCCCTGACGCTGGAGAGCAGGAGAGTTCTGTAATAAGAAGTCGAGTGCAATAGAAAACCACTTAGAGCCACATTACCCAGCCCAGCGTCTCTCATTTCAGCTTCATTTTGGGGTTTCTCCTCCGAGAGATCGAGAGAACTCCGAGGCGGCTCTTCACTCCTAGTCCTCCCCACAAACACTAAGGCAAAATTAAAAACCGATGCATTTCCCAGTGGTGGATCTGCTGAGTGATAAAGAGGAATAAACGAAGTCCAAAAAAAGCAAACCTACAGGAGGGATTCTGCTTTAGTGTCAGGAACGTGCCAAAGAGAAAAGCCTTCCGTAGCAATCTAGGAAGTTGCCCTCTGGTCAGTATTTTCTAAACTGGGGTTGGGGGATTTTTTTTCTGGCTGGAGACCCAAACTGACCCTGGGCTCAGATGTCCGGAGGGGGGGGCATGGCAGCCATAGGTAGGACCTCTCCACAAAGTGGGTGGAGCCACTTCTGGCTTGCCCTCCCCTCACCCTCACACACCAGTCACATACACACCCCATTCTTACACACACAGGCTCCCTTCCCAGTTCCTGTCAACTGGGGTTGGACTTGATGGTCTTATCGGCCCCTTCCAACCCTACTATTCTATGACTCTGTGATGCATGCAGATCAGCTGTGGAGGGCCCAGGTGGTACGTCTTAGCTCCTTTCTTCTGTGCTACGCAGGGAAACGCTCTTCTCTTGGATGGGAGATGGGAGCTTTTCTCTGTCTGGGAAGAGGGGTTGGGGCCTGGGGAAGAAGCTGGCAGGCTGGATGGGGAATGCCCATGCACCATGTGTGGCCTGCGGGCAGTTCTGCACTGGCCAGCAGTAGCTCTAGACAAGGACCTTTCCCAGCCCTACCTGGAAAAGCCAGGCTTCAGCAGGGGAACTTTTCCATGCCAAGCAGATGCTCCACCACTGGGCTTGCTCCACAGGCAGAGAGCAAGCAGGCTGTGGCATCTCCTGCTGGACTTGCTCCTCCTTCTCACCACCACAGTTGTCTGCGCCAGAGCAAAAGGCAGGTGAACAAGCAGGTTGCCAATGTGAAGAGGAGCAACTCCAACTGCCTCTTGTCAGTGGGCCCCTCCTGGGTTGTGGGGCCTTGGCATGTACCCAACCCTGCCTATTCTTGGCACTTGCTACAGACGCCAGGGGTCATCCCCATGCAAAATTGCCCTTTGCAACTTGAATGAGGGCCAAAATCCATATCCAACAGCTACATCTTGTTAAAAAGTTTTTACTCTAGAGTAAGGGCAGGAAGCTGGATCCAAATCCTAAAGGCCTACCCTCCCCCATGATAAGGTCCCAGTCCATATCAGGGGCTCTGCACCTACCCTAAAGTAAAAAATGGTGGATAAAGACATTGCTGCTGGGTATGTGGATTTCAAGTCATGTCTGTTTTAGCCCTAGGCAAGTGGCTAAGTGCTCCCTACTGAATGGGCAAGAGAGACCACTGACTCCTGATTGTTCTCTATTTAAGAATAGAAGAAAAGAGCAAGGGTACCCCCCCCCACACACACACACACACCTGAGTTCAAAAGCTAAGCCTCTTTGGGCAGCATTCCTTCTACTGACAAGGCAGTAACTGGAGATACAAAGACCTCATTCTGTATCTTGCATGGGCACTGATATAATCAACTAATTAGAACAAGGAGCCGACATGAAAAAAGACTTGAACTCTTAATGGGATCTGATCGGCTTAATGTCCCCCACCCTTCAGAGAACTTAGGTAATGAATCCGATTTTACACTTCATGTTTTCAGCAGCGTGTGCGGAGGGAGTATAATGGAATGGCCATTATCCTGGCACAGGAAAAAGAACGCTATATATTCAGAGAAGGGGAGATTTGCAGCAGTCCAAACTGGGATGCAAAGGAGCAAAGAGAAAACAAGAGGATGGAGGAGATGTCAAATACAGAAAGGCGTTTCCTCATATTTTTTTTTTAAATTGTTTGCCCCCCTTTAATTACTGGAAAACCTTTTAGAGTTTATGAATCAGATATACAGTTTGGGTATTGGTAAATCGAAGTGGAATTAAGGAATGGTGTGATTTAAATATTAGATTAATGGTAAAAAAAAAAAGGACTACATTTATGACTTCGTTTTTTCAGGGCATGGTCTGAAGGCACATGAGACAGCCACCGTGCTAAAGCTAAGCAGGTCCAAGTCTAGCCAGTGCTTGGAGTGGAAACCACCTGGGGACCACATGTAGCCACCTTGAGTTCCATGATGGAAGAAGGGTGGGATATAAATGTAATTAATCAATAAAGTATTATTGATGATGATGATAATGATGTAGAAGAACTAGTGACTTTACAAGTTGTATATATTGGAATATTTACCAATCTTGTAAAATGTTACTGGACTTACACCATTTACCAAGATATATAATTTTATTTTATATTATATCATGATTAAAACAACAATGGCAACAACAGATCACCCTCAAACTAGCCTGCCTGGGTATCTTCATGGTGGAGAATGTGGCTAAGAAATATACCGACTAACTAAAAATGAACAAACAAGGGAATAAATACAAAACACTGATATTTATTAGCAGAGCTGTTTCATGGTAAAGTGACTTGCCCAGGGTCATACGTTGAATCAGCTGGGGAGACAGGGCAATTACCTTCAAAGGCTGCCACTCTGCTTCTATCTGAAAGTCAAATCAAAAGCAGTCGAAGGCAAAGAGAGGTCTGTTCTTCTTCATCCCATGAACCCACTTGTCACCCATTAGTGTCCCTGGGTGAGATCAAGCTCGGCAAGAGCAGACTCTTTGGAACTTGAAAGGATATGTGGCTCCCTTCATTTAGAAAAAACAAAACAAAACCTCATTGGTTGAGTTTAGAGTGGCAGTAAAACAATCGGGCAAAATTTATGTTCAGCCAATCTAATTGTTTCATGGTAAGTGCTTTGAGGACTCTTATGAAGCTGTTAAAGGAGCTGGTTGTTGTTGTTTTGTTTTTTAGTTGATACAAAAAAAAAAAAAAGAGGGGTATCTTTTATGAGACAGGGTAATTTAGAGAGTGGTTCAGCTCAAGTGCAAGAGAAAATGTCGCATACTTGCTTGCAGTGTGGAATGGATGCCATCTGCTTAAAAGTGAGGGGAAGCCAGCATTGTAAAAGATCATCCTCGAGGGTGGCCTTCTCCAAACTGGTCCCCTCCAGATGTGTTGAACTACAACTCCCACCATCCCCTGTCAGCTGTGCACATATGCATAGAAACCAAAACAGGTCTTGTTAAGGTCACTAACGAACCCATGTCTAACATCCCCAGTGCTGGCTTATCTTTCATCTGAAGAGGATCTCTACACATTGTATTTACCTCCTGCGTACTTGTTATTACATAGGCACAGGTATGTTTACTACAGGTAGGTTTAACCCTCCCTCTCTCATAATACTAGAACCAGGTATTATCCAGGACAAGTCAAAGGAAGGACTTCTTCACACAGCACATAGTTAAACTATGGAATTTGCCACCACAAGATGTAGTGATGGCCACCAATTGGGATGGCTTTAAAAGGGGGTTGGGCAAATTCCTGGAGGAGAAGGCTATCAATGGCTACCAGTCCTGATGGCTGTATGCTACTTCTGGTATCAGAGGCAGTGTGTCTATGTACACCAGTTGCTGGGGAACATGGGTGGGAGGGTACTGTTGCACTTATGTCCTGCTTGTGTGTTGTGTGCCTGTGGGCAGCTGGTTGGCCACCGTGTGAACAGAATGCTGGACTAGACGGACCCTTGGTCTGATCCAGCAGGGCTCTTCTTATGTTCTGAAGCTCCATCCAACACAGTTCTGTTGCTCAAACATTCAAGACTGAATCACAATGGAGCATCAAATGTATCAGCATTGACATGGAGAAGCATGGGTGGGGCAATGTGAAGCTTTAAGTGTTTAAGGAGCAGAGAGTTATTTACTATGGTTGTCATTCTTCCTGAATGGTCTTTCATGACTAATATGCAAGGGCTCTTCTTATGTTCTTTTAGGTAACCTCTGTTACATTTTTAACTGCCACTTCTGCCTGGTGAACACGTCATTATCAGAGAGTGCTTTCAACATGGAACACTCTTTTTTTGAAATGACTTTTCTGCCCACACTCATAGCACACTCTTTCCCTCCATGTAAGAGCTTCCCTCTCAGGACTCACATTTCCTTGGTACGGAAATTTGTTCTGCTCTTTTTGGGGAGGTGCAGTTCAACACATCTGGAATGCACCGGGTTTGGGAAGGCTGCTTTAGGGATTCTTCATCATAGGTTACATTTTCCGTAGGTAATTATGTATCGTGCAGGCATGTTTATTATTATTATTGTTGTTGTTGTTGTTGTTATTGTTGTTGTTATAGTTATATCCCGCATTTTTCCCAATACTGGGACTCAAGGCAGCTTCACAACATTAAAACTTGTACAGTTAAAACCTATAAATAGAAGTATAAAAAAGTTAAAAATATAATTAAATCATCAATAATATTAAAATTGTACAAAATATCAAAATGTTAAAAGACAACAAGAAATATAACAGTAGTATCCATCTGTCATATTCTCACAGGTCCAGACTAGCTATCCCCAAAGGCCTGCTGGAACAAAACAGTTTTTACATGCCTGCGAAAGCATATCAAAGAGGGTGCCACTCTTGCCTCCCTGGGAATGGAGTACAGAGCCTTGGGGCAGCCACCAAGAAGGCCCTCTCCCATGTTCTCACCAGACATGCCTGTGATGGTGGCTGGACCACAAGAAGGGCCTCCCCTGAAGATCTCAGGGTATGAGTAGGCTCATAGGGGAGAATACAGTCTTTCAGATAACCTGGACCCAAGCCGGTTGGCAGCATATGATTCGTACATGTGAACAGCCCTTCATAGTACCAGAGCCAGCTCCACATCTGCGGTGTGTGTGTGTCAAATTAATGTAAGTGGGAGCCCCCTCCCCCAGGTTTACCTGATGGTGGTAGAGGTAGGAAGTAGCAGCAACAGCAGTGTTTTGATGAGTGCTGGGTGGCTGGACCTTGAAACCCACCATTTTGATTTCCCGCAATGCCCCTGTCATCATGTTGTTCCACGGCATTGTGGGGAATTAAGATGGTGGCCCTGAGGCTATGTAAGGGGTATATTGTGGGAAATTATAATGCCAGACTCAGCTGCCCAGATTTCATCACAGTACTGACATTTTTTAAGGGGCCACCAGAAGAGGTACCAGTGGTGGGCCCTTCCATGTGCTACGGCCCCATCAGCAGCCCGAAGGTGCCATCTTTCCATACTGGGCCTGTCCAATACCATACTTAATGTTGGTGGTGTAGCCAAGGCAGTACAGAGGAGCCAGTAATCCTTGACTGAAGAACAGAGGATTTATTCAGAGGGCCAATGTGGTGTAGTGGTTAGAGTATTGGACTGGGACTTTAGAGTCCCAGGTTCTAGTCCCCCCCCCCTTGGCCATGAAACTCCCTGGCTGACTTTGGGCAAATTGGTGACTCTCAGCCTAACCTTCCTCACACTGGTTGTCCTCTCTGGGCCCAAATTCAAATGGCAAAAACTGTTTCTCTATCCCTTCCGTTGGCTTTAGAATGTCACTCTCCAAAGGAGGGAATTTTCCTGCCATCAAGATACATCAATATTCTTTTGTTAACTCCCTGTTCTCCATTTCATAGCCGGGGAATTGGCCCATTCACTGTAATCAAAGCAGCCAAACTTTATACAGAGGAGCGGGGGTGGGGGGAGACTTTTTTGAGATGAGGCAACCAGCACTGTCCACAGTACAATTCTGTCACTTGACAATGGATGTGATGCTGAAATATATCCAGCGGTTTTTCTTATTTCCCTTGCTGTATTTCATTTTATTGAATTAGTATTCTGGCTTTGTCACCTCCGATCAAAGAAAGATAAATTCCCTCTTTTGTAAGGCACAGAAACATTTTCCTGCAGTACAGCAAATAATGGCTTCTCCTCTATATTATTCATGTCCTCCCCTTGTGCGCTTGTCATTTCTAGATATCCTTAGCTGCTGTGCAGCCCCATAACTCAAGGGATGTTTGATCAAAGACTTTTCAGAGGAACGGAACGGTTGACTTGGGGTTATCAAACCTTTCTGCTGCCTTACAGGCGGCTTGGCCTCTCGTTGCCCGTTGACAGGTCACCCTGTTGCTCTTCCTGGCTATCTACCTTGAGAACCAGTTTCCACTGCCTTTGGGAGGATAATCCTTGAAAGCACCTACAAAGGAATGGAAAACAGAGAAGATAAGAGTGGCCGCAAACTTTATATTATCTGTGGAAGGCCTATCTATCATGTATCTATCATCTGTCTGTCTGTTTGTCTGTCTGTCTATCTTATCTATCTATCTATCTATCTATCTAATCATGTATCATCTGTCTATAGTTTCCAAGAGCCATTATTTATTTATTTATTTATTTATTTATTGCATTTATACCCCGCCTTTCTCCCTCTCGCAAGGAACTCAAGGCGGCTTACATTATCTTCCTCCTCACCGTTGTATCCTCACAACAACAACCCTGTGAGGTAGGTTGGGCTGAGAGTCTGTGACTGGCCCAAAGTCACCCAGTGAGCTTCCATGGCCAAGTGGGGACTAGAACCCGGATCTCCCAGCTCCCAGTCCGTCACTCTCACCACTACACTACACTGGCTCTCTAAATTATAGTTTAGTGTTTTGAGTGCTGGATTGAGATTCGAGAGATCCAGGTTCTAGTCCCCACTCAGCCATAAAGCTCACTGGGTGACTTTGGTCCAGTCGCTGAATCTCAGCCTAACCAACCTCACAGGGTTGTTGTGAGGCTAAAATGAAGAGGAGGGGGATCATCCAAGGGGGACACCTTGGATTCCTTGCAAAACGGAAAAGAGGCAGGGAATAAATGTAATAATAAATATTGACATTTCAGCTTGACCAAGGAACAGAATCAAAAGTGCAGCTATGCAGAGGACAGGGTGGGGGAAAGCAAGCTTGACTCTTAGAAGTTCTTTTTAATTGTATCGTGGGGGAGGAAGCTGGGCTGCATCATTCCTTCTTAGGGATGTTGGAGAAATCCTGGATTTCTATGAATCTGACCCGCAGCAGACCGACGTTTCCTGAGTCACACGGATGCCGTGGACTTGCAGACCAGTTTTGTTGTTTTTGTTGTTGAACGGTGCGGAATTTTAGTAGGGGGGGGGAGTGCATTTCCCCCATAGGCTAAAGCATGAAAATGCACATTTGAGGGGGATTTGCACATCTTGGGGGACATTTGCACATTTGGCCAAGTCCAAATTTGTGCAAATGCAAATTAGCACAAATTTGGGAAACTGGAAAAATCCAGTTCTGTCAATAAGCAGACAACTGAACAAAAGGCACCTGACAATCCATGAAATGGAGACAGAATGGATTTTGCAAAATCCATACATCCCTACTCCTTCTAATAGCAAACTCATCTGCTGACAGGACTGTAGCCCAAGTGGGGATCAGCCATTTCTGGAGAAACTCCGAGGTTTGCAGAAGTACAAAAAATATTGTGCTTGTGTGTGTATGTGTGTGTGGGGGGGGGTTACCACAAAATGCAGTGTCTGTTGGAGAGGGACGGGGAGGAAAACTGGAGAGATGGGGATGGAACAGAATGGAGTCCTAGAAGAGGGTGTGGCTGGCTTGCTGGCTGAAACACTGAACAGGACCACTCCACACTGCTTTTCTTTTCTTTGTTGTAAATCAGTGTGATGTAGTGGCTGACATGTCAGACTAGGAACTGGGAGGCTCAGGTTCAAATCCTTCCTTAGCCATGAAGCTCACTGGATGACATTGGACCAGCCTATCTTTCAACACAACCTATCTTGCCGGGTTGTTAAGAGAACAAAATTGGTGTGTGTGTGTGGGGGAGGGGTGTTGAGGGGAAAGATGTACGCTGCTGTGAACTCCTTGGAGCACAAGTAGGGTATAAGTGCAACAAATACATTCTGTGTGTCCTTAAAACCCAATTTTAAACACACACGCAAGGAAGGTTGGTTGTATACCTTGTGCATGACAAAAATAAAATCCAGGCCAAGGGAAGCTCACAATTCAGGGCTAAAAATAGATTGTGTCATTTTGCATGCATGTATTTAGTTTACATAACTTCTTCTGATAGCCAAATCTCGGGCTTCGTTTCCACTCCAGTCCCTGCACATCGTGTTCACATCTCCCCTAGAGCATCGACATAGCTCTGTGCACTGGAATGTGTCCATCTCTATCCCAGATGCCGTGTAGGTTTTTCCGGCATTTTTCCAAGACTCGAGTCTCTCACTGCAGCAACAGCCTGTGGATCCTGAAGCTCATGTATGCTGAGATCCTGCCACATGTGATGGCACTGGGGGGGGGGAGAAGGTAAGGAAGCAGAGCTGATGTTGGAAGAATCAAAATTACTTCAGGGGGTGAAGGGGGAAGTCAGGGAGCTGAGAGATGATGCTCTATGGAAGACAAGGACCAACAGGCAATGTAGAAAATGATAATACAGTATCCCTCAACTTTAGGTCCCTGCCTGTTGTTGAATTACAAATCCCATCATCCCCAGACATCACGGCCAATGCTCTGAGATGATGGAAGTTGTCCTGTAACCACAGCTGGAGGCCTAAGCTTGAGGACCACTAGTGTATGTATATATATATATATATATATATATATATATATATATTTAAAGGCAAGTGTACAGAAAATGTGCACAGTCCATGATATGCATCCCTACTGCTTCTGGCAAGCAAGTTTGGATGGGGGAAGGAAGGGAATGGCAGGAAGGGGGGCTTGTGGTGAGGGAAGGCAACAGATCTCATCCAAAGAAGATTTGAGCTCAAACGAGTTAATGCATGCCCAGTTTGATGACAGGGACAGGGAACATTTTTCAGGCCAAGTTGATGATGATGCTGAAAGCAAACTGCTAAGCTAATTGAGAGTGAGAGCAATACTTCCTGGATCAGCCACATTGGTGTTCCCATCTAATTGGAGATCATGTCATGAATGCGAAGACATCATTCATGACACTATATATGCAATCGCATTCGGCCATGCGCTGTCATTACTGAGGGCAAAGAAAGTCAATGCAGAGGGAGGGCAATGCTTCCTGAATTGGCCTAAGTGATGATGGGAAGGCTTGCTGTTCAGACAGAAGAGCAATAGCAGGTCCTGGGGTTTATGTGGGGAAAAGCTTTGTACAAAAGTTGATATGAGGATCTTCAAGGGAGGTGGCACAGAGCATAATCTGAGTCTTCTGAAGAGAACCATAGATAATGTTCTGTGCCAAATTCCCCTCCCCTTTAAATCCCTTGCAGCTTCACTTCCAGCCTTAGGGATGGGGGAGAATTTCTCCCCGAAACTTCGGGGGGCCGAGTGCCAACGCATTCGGTCCTCCGAAGGTTTGGGGAGAAATTCTCCCCCCCCCCCGCCCCAGGATGGGACTTACCTTTTACGAATGTCGCTCCCGGTGGCAGGTCCCGGCGGTGGTTCGGCAGGTCTTCGTCAGGGGCGGGGGCGGCAGCTGGTCTTTCGACCAGCTGCCGCCGCCGCCATTACAAGAAAAGTAAAAAAAAAACAAAAAACGCCCCTGTGATAGGCTACGTAACGATTAACGTAGCCTATCATGGCTAGATTTGCAAGGTCAGCCATGATAGGCTACGTTAATCGTCACGTAGCCTATCACGGGTGACTTAAAAAAAAAAAAAACGCGTACGCTAATGGTGGCCCCCATAGGGAGCCGCCATTCGCGTTCCTTATTTGGTCCCTGTAGTCTACGTAAAGATTTACGTAGACTACGGCGAAAATAAGGGCAACACTAATATGTAAATAGCGTTGCCCTTATTTTCGCCGTAGTCTACGTAAATCTTTACGTAGACTACAGGGACCAAATAAGGAACACGAATGGCGGCTCCCTATGGGGGCCGCCATTTGCGTACGCGCTTTTTTTTTTTTAAGCCACCCGTGATAGGCTACATGACGATTAACGTAGCCTATCACGGCTGACTTTGCCGATCTAGCCGTGATAGGCTACGTAAATCATTACGTAGCCTATCACGGGGCTTTTTTTTTTTTTTCTTTTGAAGTTCGCGGCCGGGGAGACGGGGCGCTTCTCCCCGGCCTGAATTTCGGCCGGGCAAGGCGGGAAGCCTCCCCCCCGGCCTGAATTTCAGCCGGGCGAGGCAGGAAGCCTCCCCCCCCCAGCCTGAACTTCGGGGGGAGAAGCGAAACGCCCCCCCCCACCGCAAAGCAAGCTGCGAGACCAGGTAAGTGACTTTCGTACATCCCTACTTCCAGGGTGGTACTCAGACAGTACCATGTCCTGCTTGGAGTTACTTGAGCTTTGGCATCTGTTGTAGCAACATCTGTCATCCTCTGGGAGCTCTCCTTGGTGCTGAAGTGCCTGAGTCTGACCATACTTCGGGTATCTGGGAATTGTACACAAGACCAGCTACCTGGGGCCTGTTACCTGCTGCTGGGTGACTCCAACTGGTGGCAACTTGACTTGAGCAAGTAGCTGGGGTAAATAGTGGTTCCCACCAGGCCTTTCTTAGTGTCCTGTAGGCTCATAATTGGATGGAACATGATATATCCTGGTGGCACCTTGAGCAAGTAGCTGGGACATCTGACCCTTGGCCCTTTCTAATTAGGTCTACCATCATGCTCTCCTGTCTCTAGGCAACTGAAAACACTCACACACACACACCTTCTGTGAGAAGGGGCTGTCTTTTCCCATCCACTTCTCCTTCTGCAAAAACACTGCCTCCCAAAGAGTGCTGTCCTTGGTAGCCACTTCGGTCTCACTTGTCAGGGTCTACCTAGCTTCCTCACTATAAGACAGGGTGACAGAGACATAGATTCAGTGACTTACCTTTATTCAAAAGTGAATTGGGTGACATAGTTCAGAAGTCCTGACACTTAATTTTAGAAATTACAAAGCAGTTAACTCGAAAGCTAATGGCCCAAGACTTAAGTTAAGGAGCATTCCAGAAAGACTTACATAGACATAGTCAATTACTTAATTCTTAGAACTACATTAGAAGTCCAAAGCATTTAGAGATCCAGGTTCACAATACAAGATTCAAAAACAGGCTTTGGTTCACAATAGCGATGTCAGAGAATTCCGCCACGGATCTCGGGGAGGCCGAATGCTAGAGCATTCGGCCCCCCGAAATCGGTGGCGGAACAGTCTGCCCCCCCACCCCGGGACGAGACTTACCTGGGGAGGATCTTCCTGGAGGCGGCGGCTCCGGCGGCAGTTCGGCGGCGGGCAGTCTTCCAACCGGCTGCCGCCGCCACTATTTCCAGTTAAAAAAACAAACAAACGTGATAGGCTACGTAAAGATTTACGTAGCCTATCACAGCTAGATTTAAAAAAAAAACACCGTGATAGGCTACGTAAATCTTTATGTAGCCTATCACGGCTGACTTTAAAAAAAACAATAAATGTGCGTACGCAAATGGCGGCGCCCACGGCCGCCACCATTTGCGTTCCTTATTTTGGCATGTCTTAATCTACGTAAACATTTACATAGACTAAGACGGCAAAAATAAGCGTAGCGTCTACGCTATTTGCGTTCCCCTTATTTTCGCCGTCTTAGTCTACGTAAAAGTTTACGTAGACTAAGACGTGCCAAAATAAGGAACGCAAATGGCGGCGGCCATGGGTGCCGCCATTTGCATACGCGCGTTGTTGTTGTTGTTGTTTTACTCAGCCATGATAGGCTACGTAAACATTTTGCGTCCCTGCTAGCCAGCGGCCAGATGTCCATTTGCGTCCCTGCTAGCCAGCGGCCGGATGTCCGGCTGCTGGTGGAGCCGGCCGGCGGCTCCGCAGAATCACTGCGGAGCACAGCCGGGCGGCCAGGATTCCGGGGGGGGGGGAGGAACGGAGCGCCTCCCCCCCCCGGTGAGGATTCCGGTGGGAGGGACGGAACGCCTCCCCCCGCACCATCAGCATAATCCCTGAAATGTAAGTGATTCTCATACATCCCTAGTTCACAATTCATGAGGAGTCATGGCGAGGGCCCCAGGCAGTAATGGAGATGGTTCCCAACAGTAGGATCTCTATGGTCAGGGGCTGGGGCTGACACAGGTTCAGGGTTAGGGATAGTTGCACCTAATAACATAAGAAGAGCCCTGATCGATCAGACCAAGGGTCCATCTAGTCCAGCATTCTGTTCACACAATGGCCAACCGTCGGTCAACGGGAGAAACACAAGCAGAACATGAGTGCAACAGCACCCTCTTGCCCATGTTCCCCAGCACCTTGTGTACCCTGGCACACTGCCTCTTATACTGGGGGTAGCATAGAGCCATCTGGACCAATAGCCATTGATAGCTGTCTCCTCCAGGAATTTGTCCAGCCCCCTTTTAAAGCCATCCCAATTAGTGGCCATCATTATGTCCTGTGGTAGCGAATTACATAATTTAACTATGTGCTGTGTTTATCTGTCCTGAATCTCCCACCAATCAGCTTCATGAGATGACCCCACTGGGTTCTAGTATTATGACAGAGGGAGAAAAATGTCTCCCTCTCCACCTTCTCCAGCTAGAGGGAGGCAGAGTCCCTGCTCTTGGGGCAACCCCTTTGACAGGATCGCTGCTTGGCAGGGGTCCCAGCTGAACTAAGTGCAGGGGTTTGAAGCAAACTAGGCCACAGAGCCCCAGGCAATGGAAACAATCTCACATGCAGGATATCCATGCAGTCACCCCAAGCTGGCTCGGGTTCAAGGCTATAGGAACTAACTTGCAACCCCAGTATTTCCCAACCGGGCGCCTTCCAGATGTGTTGGACTACAACTCCCAACATGCTGGCTGGGGATGCTGGGGATTGTAGTTCAACACATCTGGAGGGCGCCGGGGTAAGTAATGATCAGGGCTGCATCTTTATGCCACCCCGTCAGATTGATGGGTGTGCTTTTTCGTGTACATGACACAATACTCTTGCACTTGAGAGTACGCTTTGATCAGCTAGCAGTTTCCACTTTCAATCTGACAGAGTTAAAATAGCTCTGAACGCTGTCTAGCTACACCGCAGGGCCACACTATGATCCCACTTATCAAGATACTGTTAATTGCTTGAAGAAAGTTGATTTCTGGTTGGGGTTTGTTTTGGGTTTGTTTTGTCCTTTTTGGTTCTTTTTTTAAAAATTCACAGGAATACTGGGTTCAGAGGCTGGCTTTAAAAAGATATATATTGTCTAGCAGCAAGCAAATTGACTTGGTGTGATTAAACAATGACAGCTTTTCTGGGGGAGGAATTTAAAATTAAAATTAAAATCTGACACTTGAGGTCAGCAAACCTCAGGCTGTTTCGTAAGGCTATGTCGGGCCTACACAACTATATATAGGAGCGCAGCAGTAGCTGCATAGAAACGTCGTACTGGAGGTAAGGATGTTGCCAGAGTCTGGCTGGGGCTGGTACCTCAGCGATTCTCACCAGCTTTGGCCTCCTGGGTGTCAGTCCACAGAACCCTGTGCTCGCCCGACTCGGTGCATCCCAAGTCGGGGAAGTGTGGGATTTCTGCTTGTCTGCGAGGAGCCATCTTGCATAAATATGGCAGCTTTGCTATTTATGTAAATTTTCACTGGCATAAAATGGCGGCCATAAATAGCCCCATTTACACAAAACTTAAGGCTTTTTTCGTAAATGGGGCTACTTATGGCTGCCATTTGTCAGGGTTGCCTCTGAGCACATAGAATGGCAGAGCAATTCAAATTCTGAGGAAGAGCTGCAAAAAGCAGAGGAGGAACTTTCCCAGGCTTCAGAGGCACAGCTGGACGGAGAGGGGGCCCCTTCTCACATCCCTGTGATAGATAATGGACAGCGGGTAGCGGCGGGAGGCGAACCTGAACTCTTAGACGCAAGGCGCAGACGCAGAGAGGAGAGGGAGTTGGCAGGGGCTGAGCCTAGGTGATCTGCCCGATTGGCTCGGCGTCAACAGCTGCATCTAGAGGGGAGAGAAGGAGCGCTTCCCCTCTCGCCCCTTAAGTTAGGATAGTTTGCCACCTTTTCCCAAAGGGTGGCTAACTTTCGTAGCTTCCCTTTGAACTCCTTGAAGGCTCTTCCTTTGTAGTCTGGGAGTCACTAGCAATTTGCATCTGTGAATGACTGAACAACAACAACCTCATTAGAGTAAATGGATTAAAGCAATGGAATAAAAGCCTCTTGTCTGTGTTTTGATTTGGCGTTCGGAGTTCTCAGCAGGGCAAAAGGGGAATCCTGACACCATTGTACCCAAAGGGCAACTTCTGTAAATAGCAGAGCTGCCATTTTTAAGTAAAATGGCAGCTTTCGTGGTGAAGGGTCACCGCACGCCACTCACTGGGCACCCGTGCACCAAACAGGGGTGGGCAGCCAGCAGGGTCCAGTGAGTGGCGAGCGAAGCAAGCTCCAGTGAGTTCACCCATCTCTAATTGAAGGGGTGTGTGTAAGCAATGTAGTCCACCACCACCCCACTCCTGGACGCAGGGAATTCAGAGCTAGAACATCCCCAACAGATGGCTGTCCAGTCTCTGCTTGAAGACCTCCAGTCAAGATGGCCAGGTGTCCCACTTTATAGAAGTAGAAGTCACCTATTGGAAGGACTGCCAGAGCCAAGTCCTCTATTTGAAGGTGTCCTTTCTTTGAAGAGCTGCCCAGTCTGGTTTAAAGATAAAGAACCATCCGAAGGGAGAGAATCAGGGGGCTTGAAGTTGCCCATCAACGTTTAGCACCTGGAGAGCAGACTGAGTGTCAGGGTGGACACTGAGCCCATAGAATCCCAGAGTAGTTCTGATTCTGAGGAAGAGCAGTCCCTCCTGGAAAGAGGAGCATGCTCCTCTCCCAGGAGCGACTGCTCTTCCTCAGAATCAGAACTACTCTGGGATTCTATGGGCTCACAGTGTCCACCCTGACACTGAGCAGGAACACTGGTCACCTGGTCGGTCTGCTCCTCTTGCGTGAGATGTATTGCATTTCCATTTCAGTTATAAGGAAGACAGACTGACAAACAGCCATTTCAAAAGATATTTAGTGCTAAATGTTTCGGCTTCTGCCCTCCTCAGTAGCTGTGATGTTAAATGGATACCAGGGGTGGCAGTTCAGAATGCTGGGAGATGACAATTCTTTAGGACTAAACAAAAAAATGCAGAGGCATGACTGGTATACATCTTATGAATTGTCATCCAGATTAAGGCCATATGGACTGAGAGTTCTGAGTCTGTAGATCCAGAAATTTTCCTTTCTGTCAAGCATGTGTCCTTTGTTCAGTTGGAAGCAACTGGAAGCAATACATCTGAGAGACTATGTGCAGGTGAGCTGAAATGTCTTGCAACTGACTGCTCCAGTTGTTTAGTAAGAATCACAGATTTGTAGTTAAGGAATCTATTTAAATTATAGTTATTTCAAAATGTGCATATTAGCACACACACATTAGCACATGCAAATTGATGCCCTCTTTTGTCCTCTCTCTTTTTTTTTCTTTTTGGTGATGCATTTCTTGGGGGGTGGGGTAAGTGGCCACCCTACCTCCAGAGAAAGAGAGCACCCCTCAGTTGTCAAACTGCTCTTACCATCAAGACATTGCTTGTAATGTTCAACCCAGATCTACCCTCCTGTAACTGAAGTGCATTAGATCTAGTCCTGCTCTCTGCAGCAGCAGAGAGCAAGACATTATCTTCTTCTACATGGCACCCTTTCCAGTATGCCAAGAAGGCCCCCTGTGTTCCTCCTGTGTCTTCTCGTCTCCAGGTTAAACATACTCAGATCCTTCAACCTTCCCAGACCCTCTGGTTTTGCCATGTATCTAGGATTGAAGAAACATGACAACTTTCAACCACTTGGTAGACTATAAAATATGGTGGCTGGTGGACTACTTTCAGCTTGGTAGGACACATGTTGTTCAAGCCTGGGCTAAGGTTGAGTTAGTAGCCCCATGTAATAATAATGATTACTAGCATAGCAGTAGCATGGTGTGTATTGTTCTTCCAAGCATGCAAAGTATGCCATGTCCCCCACTTTTTTCTTGTAATCCTTAAAACAACCTTGCAAGGTAGGTCTGTCTCTATCCTTGACACCCATATTACTAGAAGGGAAGTAGAGGCTGGGGAATTTTAGATGCTGTCCTAAGCATACTTACTTACTAGAAAGTAAACCCATGGAGCTTACCTCCAAGTAAAAATGCTTAGGATAGCACTGCGTACTTCCAATTGATTTGTTTATTTCAAGTATCCCTACCCCACTTGAAAAAAGCTTGGACACCAGGATAGACATCTTCAAGGTGTTATGTTATCAGCCTTCTCCAACCTGATATGTTTGGACTGCAATCCTAATCACCCCAGGTGTGCTGGACTACAGCTCCCATCATCATGGCTGTGGATGATGGAGCTTGCAGTCCATTTGGAAGGTGCCTGGTTGGAGAAGGCTGAGTCAGTCTCACTTGAGACTCACTGATTTCAGTGGGACTGTCCTTAAGCATGAGTAAATCTGGATCTAATCCAATATGTTCGAATATTTGCTGCCCACTCAGACTGGCCCCATCGGCAATAGAGGGTACGGGATTGTGGATGGCTATTTTATATGGTTCCACCTCTTTGGGATTCAGGCTGCCATATGCTGAGTAAGCTGAACTTTCAGAACAGTCTTCAAAGGCAGCCCCATGTAGAACACCTGGGACTTTGAGAAATGCAAGGCTGGCAGGAATTTCAATGGGTACATATTCTTCCACTGTCATCTTTTCATGATAGGGAAAACAGCATCTGTTAAATTCTTCTCCATCCAAAATTAGACAGTGCAGACAAATTTTCAGTCAGCTGGTATACTGAGAGAAGATGTTGCTGTTCTTAACTGCTGCAGAACTATTTTATTCATTTATTACATTTCTATACCACCCAATAGCTGAAGCTCTCTGGGCAGTTCACAACAATTAAAACTATAAAATAAAATATGATAAAATGCAATATAAAAGTTCAAAAGTTTAAAACTACAGTATAATATAAAAATAATAACCAAAGAGAACCTAGCAGCAGTGCAAAGATGTAAAATGCAGTACCAGATTTAATACGGAATCTGAAAAGAAAAGGGGGGGAACCCTAAAATGCCTGGGGAAATAAGAAGGTCTTCACCTGGTACTGAAAAGAGTGCAATGTAGGCAGAAGGGGAGACTCTCTGGGAACTGAAGTTCATTCCACAACTGGGGTGCCACAACAGAAAAGGCTCTCTTCTTAGTAGCAACCCACCTCACTGCCTTTGGCAGGGGCACCCGGAGAAGGACTGCTGAAGATGATCTTAGGTCTGGGAAGGTGTATATGGGAGGAGGCAATCCTTCAGGGAACCTAGCCACTTGGACCACCATAGGGTTCATAAAAGCCAACTTTGGGGACCATCTTAGCCCCATACTATGGGAATATCATTCAACAAAAATGGACTTCTACAGAAATGCAAATGATTTTCCAGAACTGGGTTGAGTCTAATGCAGATTTCAGAGCACAAAGGAGCAACTATCAGGCACTTCTGATTAATCATACCAAGACAATTGGCTATTGTGATTTTTTTTTTCCCCTGATCCTATCTATGATCCACTTGATCTCTCTAATAGTGAACTTGGGTGCTAAGTGCCAACAGCTCAGTGGCCAAAATGGGGCCACTGGGAACCAATAGGGAGTCATTAGCATACTCAAGGGAATTCTACCATTTACAGAAGTACAAAAGAAATATTGGGGGGCTTAAAAGGGGGGAACAAACAATAAATCAGCCCAATGAGGATTGAAATGTCTGATGGACACGTAATGCTTCATATCTGTTTGGATGGCAGGGGAGGTTCCAACACTGGAATCCAGTGGTGGATACTCCATTCCAACACTGGAATGGAGTATCCTGGAAGACAGCGTGCCTGACTGGCTGGCATCCTGAACAGGAGCAGTCCACTCTACAAAATGTTGTTGCAGCTCCCAGTTTTAGACTCTACAGGTCAGCTGTTACTGTATCGGCTTAGTCTCAGATCTGGGGTACCTGTCCTATGACAGGCACTGCTCAACCTATACTGGATATTTGGACAGCCTATATAGACACATACACCAGAAGTGCCAAGGTGCTGATGTGCAGAGAGCTGGATGCAGCTGTCCATTCCATGTTCTAGATAAGCATGAGCCCTCCCTGCTCTTTCAAATGTGACCTCTCCATCCTATTTTTTGTTTTCTGCCCCCCTTCCTTCCCGTCTTCCTGAAGTTTTGTCTTTATTTTGCTGTTTACCCCGAAAGAAAAATGTTAAATAAAAATGTATTCCTACAAAAATTAATATGATTGACCGTCAACAACATGTTAATGACACAGGATTCCCAGCAGCCACTATGTCATCATCCTAACACATAGATCAAAGGCTTAACTACCCCTACACACACACCTGAACTAGACTGAAATTATTTCATTAAGAACAACAACAACAACTTGAAATTATATTTTAATAAAATGAGTTACCTTACACAATTTCTCCGGGTATTTTATTTTGAAGACAGACAGACAGACAGACAGAGAAATAGAGATAGATTATGATGATGATGTTGATGATGATGATGATAGAACAGATAAATATGCATAGATCTCTGTACATAGAGATCTATGCATCTCTATGCATAGAGGTGCATAAGAGATGATAGATGACAGATAGATGATAGATATAGATAAAAGAAAGAAAGATGAGAGAGAGAGAGAGAGAGAGAGAGAGAGAGAGAGATGAGATGATAGATGATAGATAGACGATAGAGATGGTGGATATAGAGAAGATGGTAGATAGATGATAGATGATAGATAGATAGATAGATAGATAGATAGATGATAGATAGATAGATAGATAGACAGACAGACAGATAGATAGATAGAAGAGATGATAGATGATAGATAGACGATAGAGATGGTGGATATAGAGAAGATGGTAGATAGGTGATAGATATAGATGAAAGAAAGAAAGATAATAGATATGATAGATAGATAAATAGATAGATAGATAGATAGATAGATAGATAGATGAGATGATTGATGATAGATAGACGATAGAGATGGTGGATATAGAGATGATGGTAGATAGATGATAGATAGATAGATAGATAGATAGATAGATAGATAGATAGATAGATAGATGATAGGGACTATAGACAGATAGATGATGGATAGATAATGTTCTTCAAACTGGCTTGGATCATCCTGATTTACTACAAGGGTCACTTAAATGGCAGCAGAAACAGATGGGCCTTCTCTTGGCAGGGCTGATAGTTTTCTCTTGGTGCTGGCAGCAGAAAAAGAAGTGCAACATTTTGGACGAGAAGGAGCTGCCTTATACCAGCCAGACCATTTGTCCATCCAGCTTGACTTCATCTACATTGACTGGCAGCAGCTCTCTGAGGCTGGTGGCCCTACCTGGAGGTGCCAAGAATTGAACCTCAGTGGTAGAGCACAGCCCTTGAATGTGGATGCCCCCAGGTTCAGTTCTAGGGAGCTTCCTGAGTAATGGGCTGCGACTCTTCTGGTTGGGTTCATTCTTTGCCCTTGATCCTCTTGTTACTTGGTTCGTCCACTTGATTCATTCCACACTGGTAAAGTCTGCACTGACCGGCAGGAACTTTCCAGGTTTTCAGATGGGGCTTTTTGCCAGCCCGACCTGGAGATGCTGGGGATTGAACCTGGGACCTTCTGCATGCCAAGCGGGGGGCTCTGCCACCAAGCTATGGCTTTTGTTCAAGACAGGTCAGCAGGAGAAATGGTACAGCTGCACCAGCTATTCTCCAGTACCAATTTTCAGGTGCAAACTAGCAATTCTGGTAGGGCAGTTGGACTCAAGTAGGTAGTAGGGGGTTGGACTCGATGGCCTTGTAGGCCCCTTCCAACCCTACTATTCTATGATTGTAGTTACCCTCCATCCCTGTAAAATAGGTAGATCATGTGAACATTATCCTATTGTTGCCCTTAGCTTCTGCAGTTTTCTCCTTCCTGGATTGGTCATATTTGGTGATCTTCCCAAATGAGCAGGATGCTGCTGCAATACAGCTTTGGCTGTGTGGTCAGCGAAGGCAAGTGAGGGAGAGTGCTTTTGCAAGGAGTGCTGAAAAATCACTGAAAAGGGGAGTGATTTTTGGTACTGTGATGATGACGATGAAGATGTTCACAGCACAACTGAGATGCATATTACCCAGCTCTGGTCAAATCCCCCCACCCCCCACCATAGGACCTTTCAGAGGCAAGATGTGAATATTAATTGCTCCACTGAAGCCGGGATTGGAACTTGAAGAGTTCCTTGGAGGAAAAAAGGCGGGATATAAATGAAATAAATAAATAAATAAATAAATAAATAAATAAATAAATAAATAAATACTATATAGCAAGTGTTCTTACCAAAGTTGCGGGGGGGGGGTGTTAAAATAAATTGAGGCACTAACAGAAAGCAGCCAAAAGGGGGCAGTGTTTAATAATCTGAAGTGTGAAATTGTTGTTCAACACAAGGAGCATTTGGTTTTTTCTAGAATAAAGTCTTGCGGTACAAATGAATGCTCTCCCATGATTAATTCCATCTAACTATATCATATTTATACCCCCCCCCCACTTTCCCAGGCTCATAGTGGCTTAAACTAATTTAAAGTCACATCACTATCCTTAAAGATCTCACAGGATAAGTGCTGGGCGTGGATGACTAGAGGAACCAAAAGGGAAGGGAAGCTAAAGGTGGTCATAGTAGTAACAATAATGCCTTTCCGCTCACGAATACTGTCTGATCCCTGTAGCTCCCTTTCTCCCAAAAGGAACAGTATGGTAATGCCTTTATTGGAACCAATAAAAATGTACTGAATAAGTGATCAGACTTTCAAGTGTGTTAAAACGTTTGTGAGGGGGCTTATTGACAGAGGGGCAGGGGGAGGGAGGGAGGGAGGGAGGGAGGGAGAGAGAGAGAGATCATAGAAACATAGAATAGTAGGGTTGGAAGGGGCCTATAAGACCATCGAGTCCAACCCCCTGCTCAATCCAAGTCAGAGCATCCCTGACAGATGGCTGTCCAGCCTCATCTTGAATGCCTACAGTGTGGGAGAGCCCACCACCTCCCTAGGTAACTGGTTCCATTGTCATATACAGTCAGGAAGTTTTTCCTGATGTTCAGCCGGAATCTGGCTTCCTGTCACTTGAGCCCATTATTCCGTGTCCTCCACTCTGGGATGATGGAGAAGAGATCCTGGCCTTCCTCTCTGTGACAACCTTGCAAGGACTTGAAGAGTGCTATCCCATCTCCACTCAGTCTTCTCTTCTCAAGGCTAAACATGCCCAGTTCTTGCAATCTCTCCATAGGGCTTTGTTTCCAGTCCCCTGATCATCTTTGTTGCCCTCCTCTGAACCCAATCCAGCTTGTCTGCATCCTTCTTAAAATGTGGTGCCCAGAACTGGACACAGTACTCCAGATGAGGCCTAACCAGTGCTGAGTAGAGGGGAACTAGTACTTCCCTGGATGTCCCTGAATGTGGTAAAAATGCCTGAGGGTTCCATCCAATGTCATGCCAGCAGAAGGGAGTTCACAGAAGTGCATTTCCCTGCCTTTCTCCTTCCCCTGGGAGCCCACAGAGACTCCTGAAAATGCCAGGCAGAGGATAAGGAACCCTCCTGAATGGAGTGAGCTGTGACACAGGAGGCGGGGGGTGGAGGATCCCCCCAAATCAGGATCAGACAGAGGTACCCCCTGTGAGTCCCATGTCTGTGCACTAGCAGAATGACCCTGCTGGATGAGACTCTAAACTTGTCCATTGCAGGATGCAGTGGAGGAGGTGTTCCATAGATATAATTAAGTTAGATTGTGCTGGGTGCAAAACCAGTTGTAGACCACAAGGATAAAGGGAGCGGGGAGAAGCATTTATCTTTGGAGGAGAAAATCCAGCAGTCCCTTGGATCTGTCTTTAGTGCTATTCAGTACACGGTGGGTCTCTTGTTAGGCAGAGTGCAGAAGTAATACAAATGTGGAAATGTGGTAGTCCTATTGGCAAAGCTGGGCCATTCCTGCAAGGGTGCATGGGAAGTTGTCAATCCCCATGCCTCCCAATTCTCCCTCAATGTTGAAATTCCGACTGTAAGATCCTCCAAGCAGGGACCTATCTTCTAAGTTCCTGAGATTCTAAAATGGGGGGAAGAACCTGTAACCTTCCATATGTTCTTGGACTCCTCCTCCCATTAGCCCCAGCCTGCATGGACAGTGGTGAATGATGATGGTATTTAGAGTGCAACATCTGTAGGGTCACAGTTTCCCCCATCCCTGCTCCAAAATGTCCAGTGTATATGGATGACACACACAATACATTTGACAAACTTCTCCCCATTCACCTATCCCGTTCCTTTTCTCTTTCTTCCCAAGTTCAAAATAGGGATGTCCCTTGCCGGGGAAACCACTTTTCTCAATACCAGTGGAGATGGGTGGCTCCAATTTCGGTGGGGCTGTGAATCCATTCCGGGTTTCAGTCAGGACCAGCCAAAACTCTAAAGGAGCTATCCAAGGTGCTGAACCCCATTCCCCAAAATAGGTTCCATGCCTTGGATAGCTCCTTTAGAGTTCTGTCTGGTTCTGACTGAAACCCGGAATGGATTCACGAGCTACACTGAAATCGGAGCCACCCGCCTCCACTGCTTGATACAGAAACTTGTTTCTAAAAAATCTGTTGCCCTTGCTGATGACACAGGTGTATTTTTACACTAACAACTCTTAATAAGCAGGATATGTGTACTGTGGAAGGATTTTCCCCCCAAATCTCTCTCTCTCTCTCTCTCTCTCTCTCTCTCTCTCTCTCGGAGTGCTGTGTATTTAATTTTGCCATGTGAATTTAATTGTGGATTTAACCTGACCTGCACTTACTGTCCATGCCCATCTGTCACTGTTATGGGCAAAATACCATGTTCTGTTTATGAATCTGACAAGGTGTCAAGAGTCACGAATGCAGACACAATGACAAGGTGTCTGTGTGTTTTGAATCGGTGCCTGATAGGAACATTTTAATTGTGCATATTTCTAGCCAAGGCACCAAAGAGACTGTGAGGTTTTTGCAGAGATCTGCAAATTAGGGTTGGCGGAGAATTTCTCCACGAATCTTCGGGAGGCCGAGTGCCGACGCATTCGGCCCCCTGAAAGTGTTGGGGAAATTCTCCGCCGGCCCCCCGCCCCCCCCGGGATGGGACTTACCTTCGGCGAATGTCCCTCTCGGCGGCGGGTCCCGGCGGCGGTTCGGCGGCGGTTTGGCGGGGGCGGCGGCGGCCGGTATCCCGACCGGCTGCCACCGCCACCATTACAAAAAAAA
This sequence comes from Heloderma suspectum, assembly GCF_057233095.1. NCBI lineage: Eukaryota > Metazoa > Chordata > Lepidosauria > Squamata > Helodermatidae > Heloderma > Heloderma suspectum. Next base: position 9,060,099 of record NC_139470.1, read on the forward strand.
AAAGTAAAGTAAAAAAAAAACACATACCCGTGATAGGCTACGTAACGATTTACGTAGCCTATGATGGCTAGATTTCCAAAGTCAGCTGTGATAGGCTACGTAAATCATCACGTAGCCTATCACGGGTGACTTTGAAAAAAAAAAGCGTACGCAAATGGCGGCACCCATGGGGCGCCACCATTTGCGTTCCTTGTTTTGGCACGTCTAGTCTACGTAAAGATTTACGTAGACTACGGCGAAAATAATGGAACGCTATTTGCGTTGCCCTTATTTTCGCCGTAGTCTACGTAAATCTTTACGTAGACTAGACGTGCCAAAATAAGGAACGCAAATGGCGGTCCCCATGGGAGCTGCCATTTGCGTACGCGCTTTTTTTTTTTTCAAAGTCACCCGTGATAGGCTACGTGACGATTTACGTAGCCTATCACGGCTGACTCTGGAAATCTAGCCGTTATAGGCTACGTAAATTGTTATGTAGCCTATCACGGGGGTGTGTGTGTGTGTGTGCGTGTGTGTTTTACTTTTTTTTCGCGGCCGGGTAGACAGGGCGCTCCTACCTGGCCTGAATTTCGGCCGGGCGAGGCGGGGCACCTCCCCCCCCTCGCCTGAACTTCAGGGGAAAACCGAAGCGCCTCCCCCCCACCGCGAAGCAAGCTGCGGGATGAGGTAAGTCCCTTTCGTCCATCCCTACTGCAAATCCCCGCAGAAGGATCCTCTTGAGCAAGGGTGCAGAACCTCCTTCAGCCAAAGGGACGAATTCAGTTTTGGAGAAGTTCTCGGGGGCTGCATTCCAGTGGTGGGTGGGGCCAAAGACAAAAGGTTTGGAGCCAGCCTTCCAAAAATATCACCGTAAGCCCGGAAGGCTAGATTGGGACCCCAGGTGGGCCAGATTTGGCTGACGGGCCAGAGGTTTGACACCCCTGTGCTTGAACTTCCATGGCAGTAATTTCCAAATGGCATGTGTTATGAAAGGCTATGGCAAAGTTCACACTTTGGGGAGCTGGTGGAACTAGAAATGGGAATGCCCCTTCTCTGTGCATTCCCTTTCGGCCTGACCTACCTTGCCGAGTTGATGTGGTGAAAAAATGCAGAGCAGGGGAAGTGAACTAGTGTACACCAGTTGCTGGGGAACATGGGTGGTATGGTGCTGTTGCTGTCATGCCCTGCTTGTGGGGTTCCCGTTGGACAGCTGGTTGTCCATTGTGTGAACAGAATGCTGGACTAGATGGACATGGACCCTTGCTCTGATCCAGCAAGGTTCTTTTCATGTTCTTAAGTTGTCCAGCCCAGATCTCCTGGAAAGTTATCCTCCTTCAATTAGTTTGGGGAGGGGATTTTGGGGGAGGATAGAAAGCTATTAATGGCTACTAGTCCTGATGCTATGTGCTACCTCCAGTACCAGAGGCAGTATGCCTATATACCCCAGTTGCTGGGGAACATGGGCAGGAGGGTGCTGTTGCACTCAGGTCCTGCTTGTGGGTTTCCCATGGGCAGCTGGTTGGCCACTGTGTGAACAGAATGCTGGACTAGATGGACCCTTGGTCTGATCCACCAAGGCTCTCCTTACGTTCTTATGTTCTTAACTATGTGCACAGCCCTGAGCACCTCAAGGAAAGGCCAGAATAACAATGAAATCAAGAAATGCACATAATAATCATTTATTTTTATTGCTGCTCACTGGCAATGGCCATTTGATGATGACTGCCCAAACCATGTTAGCATCAATGAAGAGTCCTTTTGTGATTTGTCTCCTGATCCAGGGAACCTTGTTAAAAACACAGGGACATGAACCTCTTTCACTTCCTGACCTTGTTATATAAAACTGAAAGGGAGAGAAAGAGAAACTGGGTGCAGGGAGTGGAACAGATTAGACTTCTAACAGATTAGAGAGCTTTGGCTATTGGGCGGTATAGAAATAAATAAATAAATGAATGAATGAATGAATGAATGAATAAATAAATAAATAAAAATAAACTTCCACATATTTATTTAGAAGGTTAGTCTTTGGGGCATCCCAGCCACCCATTCTACTACTAAGTGCCATCATAGCATTGATTTCCTTTACTGTGGGTAAGTTACTTCACTCCTGGACTCTCTCTGCCTTTAAATGGCCATTACGTAATGCTGTGTAAAGAGAGAGGCAGCTTTTCCTAATGTTCGATATGGGGGTTAATTAACAAAATGGCTTCATCGCCAGAGCTGGGTGTGTGTCCCAGCTATGGCGATGAAGAGCCCCTTTCCTTTACATTTCTGGTCCTCCAGTCCTGGATTATGCCACTAACCTTGTCCAGAGAAAATGTCGTCCCCAATAAATAACAAAACCCAGTGTCTGTGTCCCCACTGTGCGTCATGCTGGGAAGAGCTATCTCTGACTGCGGAGGGAATTGTAGCCCACAATCAAACGTGAGCTGTCATGGACCCAATGCAACTGACAACGGATGTTTCCAGGCAGTGCACGGGCAGCCAGAGTGCAAAATATCTCGGTATCTGCATCAAAAAGAACAGTTTAAAGGGCGTTCTTCATCACTAGGCTTTTCAGCAGTCCATGTCACCTGCGTTTCTTTCTCTACTCTCTCTCTGTCCCTCTCCCTCTAAATTCTCCAACACATCTAATAACGGAAAGGAAAGCCCTGCTGGATCAGAAAAAAGGATTCATCTAGGCCAGTCTTCCATACCTGGGTTCCCTTCAGATGTGTCAGACTACGACTCCCATGATCCTCAACTGGAGGGCACCCAATTTGGCTTGGAAAAGGGATAGCATGTTTCCCGATTCTTTGGGGGAATGGTTCAACTTATTCCCAAGCTAATCCAATGGAAGCCACAAATTGTTTACTTATATCTAGTACTGAGTTAGTGTGCCACTGAATATTGATTGCTTGGGGGGTGGGGGGATGTCAGTGGGGAGACAGGGTTCTTTCTTCCCCTCATGGCACATGCTGTAGTCTACACCAGGAAAAGGATGGGGTGGGGGTGGGGACACAAACTAACTGAGTCCTTCCCTTGCTGCTGCCACAAAGTGGCCATCTTTTTTTCTTTTTTTTTCCTGCCTGCCTCCACTGAAACAGCCCTTTTATCCTTTGTAACTTTGGTTCCCCCCTCCCCCTGCACCTATGGATTTCCTTACTGACACAGCCTCCTCTCTGTACTGAGTAGAGTGAAAAGGCAAAGAGGTGTGGGGTGAAAATCAAGGCATCAGACCATGTTTAAACCACCAACACATTTAATGTTGACTAAACATTTTGAAAAGGTGCAATTAAACAGTTTTTGTAATGATATTTGAGATGGGGTGAGGGAGAACAGATTTTTTAACCATCAGAGCAATTAGACCATGAAAATAACATGATAAAAAAGCATCCATTTAAACACTGTCTAAACTGTTTCCCTACTTGAGCAATAAAGCAATTCCTTCAGTGCCTCCTATGGCAGTGCATGTTCCAGCCTTCTTGCTTTCACCTTTCTTTCATTCCTGGAGGCTGGGTCCTCTGCGACACTCTCTGTCATGGTTTCTTCTTCTAATGTCTAGCACTTGAACAGAACAGAACAGAACACCTGCAGGGTTCACTTATACTCATGGTTCCTACTTCCCCTACTATCCTCTTAGCCAATCAGAAGGACAGTAGATTTTTACTAAGTTTTTGGTTCACAAAGTAACTAGGTTTCTTCTCCCCTCCCTGCTTGCTTTCAGTTTCCTGGGCTGACCTACTGTACCTTCTATGACTTTTTGAAACCCACACTGAAATGGAAAGCAACTATGTGATAAGTAAGAACAACCACAAAGTCACTGAACAGTTTCATTCCTTTATCTCTTCCTAGCCAGCTTGTGGGCTTCACCTGATTGCCCATGTTGGGAAACAAGATGTTAGACTGGGCAGATCTTTCATTTGAACCAGCAGGGCTCTTCTTATGTTCCAAGTGGTGATGGCAGTGCCAATCAGAATTGCCATTTTCTCGCTGCTGTGTATTCATTTATTTGTACAGCTCCTCTTTCCCTATCACACAGTGGAGAAAGTTTCTCCTGACCTTCTTAGGAGAGGCATGTCCTTCTCATATCACACAGAAGGGAATGCCTCTTCTGAGCATCTTAGAAGAGATATTCTTCATTCTGTGGTCTGATCCAGCAGGGCACTTATGTGTGAAGGTGGAGGGTGGGCAGAATTATGCCACTAAGAATTGTTGTTGTTGTTGTGTTGTTGTTGTTGTTGTTGTTGTTGTTATAACAGTTCTCCTTCCAACAGGGCAAAGGTGAAGAAAGGTGTAAATATCCTCAGTGCAAAGGCGAGTGACCCACGACAGTGGGACGTGACACAGGAGGTAGGCAATGGCGGGAAGCATTCAACCACAACCGTGATGTGTCAAAGGATAATGGCGAGTTCAAGGAGCAGGTGAGTGCACTCTGTACCTTGGTACACCAGGCCAGAGACAGGCAACCTGGTTCCCTCCAGATGTGTTGGACTGCAACTCCCATAATCACTGAACTGGGGCTAATGGAGACTTGTAGTCCAAAACATTTGGAGGGCACCAGGTTGTCTTTCCCTGCATCTGACTTGCCTTTAGTCTGGGAGAACAATGCAACATAATGCATGAAAAGGGCTTTGATTCAGATCGAACCATTACATAGCAAAGCTCCTGGGTCAAGAAGGGAAAGGGTGGGCGGCAACACACTGGGTAAAAGCTGACTGTCAGATTCCAGGATCATCTTTAAATGACCACTGTGAGAAGCAGGATGCTGACTAGATGGGAGTTGGTTTTGATCCAGCAAGGCCCTCCTTGTGTTTTTATGGTGCATTAAGAAAGTGCGGGTAGACAGAAACCTTGAAACTCCTTCATTTTCTTTTTCTTTTTCACTATCTAAAAGGGCACATGGTGCCTTGTAATGTACTGAAGCGGTGCAATGTTTATTTATAGTACAGTTCATGGGGACATGGGTTTACAACTTATGTGCAAAGGTTTCAAAATCTCCCCACTCCACCCCTGCGGATGGTCACAAATTCAATTCCAGATTGTTGGGGTTGGGGGGAGTTTGTGTGATGCAGATACTTCATTAACTACAGTAAAAAAAACCAAAAAAACGAAGATTGAGATCTTCCTTCCTTCCTAAGTTCCTGGACTGTACCCCACCTTCCTTTCTACCATGAGATTTTATGCTTTCTTCCCCCTGCCTTGTGCATAACAAATGCAGTCCGTCCTGCCTGCCTGCCTTCTGCACCCACTACTCCACCAATAGACATGGAAAGAATAGTGTTCCTGTTTGCAAATCATGCTAAGATCTCCCATTCACCACTGAATGTGAACATGAGCAAAAGTGTAGTTCTCAGGACATTTTTGCAGTTTCCCGTGCTGGTATTTGTGTGCAATAGTGCACACTTGCAGAAGTGTGTGCTTCTGAAAATGTGCAACCCCCCCAGCACCCCCTGTATTTCCATGCTTCACCCCACTGGGGGGGGGGAGTGCACATGTGGGATGTGCGCTTGGAAAAGTGCAATTTTTCGTGTTTGAAAATGTGCACTTTTCCTGTTCAAGATAAAAGAAAAAGAGAAGACACTCACATTCTATGATGTGAGTGTATCACATACTATTCTATGATTCTATGATTCTATTCTACATTTGGGACCGAGAATAGGGATGTCTGTTGCTGGGAAATTCTATTCTTTTTTTGACTCAACAAAGTTATGCAGCATGAATGAGTTGATTTGCATTTGCAAACCGTGCTGTGGGCTTATCCTCAAACTCTGGGAAGTTTTTTTGAGAACCGTCCAGAGAGCTTTGGCTATTGGGTGGTATATAAATAAATAAGTAAATAAATAAATAAATAAATAAATAAATAAATAAAATGTTTTGTGGGTTTTGCATATTGCACAAATTTCTGAGCAATTTCCACACATTTCTAAGTAATTTGCACAAATTATAGCCGGATTTGCTCAAATTGCTTAGAAATATGCACAAATTGCTCAGAAATTCACCCAAATTGCAGAATCTGCCCCCCCCCCCATGCACAAAATGTCCAGAAAATTTGTGTACTGTCCTGACTTGCTCCAGACCAAGTCAGGGACTGCAGTGGGAACCAGAACAAAGTCCGGGGGGCTGAACCTAGGAAAACCCATTGAACTCCACCCCCACCACCCCCAATGGATTTCTCTGACATCCTTAACTGAGAATGAGGCGAGATGAGCATCAAGGCGGAAAATGGAGAACTCTGACAAATTTGAAATCGTGCTTTCTCCCATCCCTATCCAGCACTCATTTTTCAATGAACATGGGGGCAGAATTTGTAAATTCCCTATGATGTTCCCAGAGCAAGCCCAATGTAGCATCACCCTTGGGCATCTGGCAAAATGGCACAGGTAGCTCAAAGCCACCCCACGCTCATCAGAGTGCTGCTCCCACCTGTCGCCACTGGCCATTCCCATGTAACCTCCCAAGGCTTATTACAGGTGATGGGGCTGGGCAGCAGCCGTAGTGTGGCTGGGCTTCCAGATTGCTCTGAAGTGCACTGAAGCACTTCATAGCAAACCCACCTGCTTTGTGCCACTTCATGCCCCCTCCACCGCACCCCCAAAGCAGCACAAAGCACCCCACTTCAGATCGGAGTTCGGGCTTCGGGCCACAGCAGTTGCCCAGCCCTACTTTTTCTTCTTCTTCTTCCTCCTTCCTTCTTTCCTCCTTTATGCTCCCCTGCACAAGCCCTTTCACAGGACTGAAAGACTTTCGGCATCCCACACCTGGCTATCAAGGGGGTAGGAGGGTCGGGACAAACCATCCAATGTTCCCAAGACAGAGAAAACATGCGTTGTCATGAGCAGCTTACAGACTCAATCCATCCACTACATATATCCCTCCCATTAATGGGATTTGCAGTGGAGAGTTTGCAATACAAGCAAAGGGTGAAGAAGCAACATACAATAAAATAATCATGTGGAAGCCTGCCAAAGAAAAAGAGCATAGATGTCCTTGAAAAGGAAGCCAGAGCTCCGAGAGGTAATGTCAAGCATAGTTACATTTGTGGGAAAAACAATAGCTTGGCAGTCAAGTGCCTCCCACCTCACCTACACACACATGCACCCCCCCCCCGATGAAATCTACTTACATCAATAGAACCTCAAACCTCTTTTTCCCTGTTGAATGGACAGCTCCGTGCGTCTCCTTGAGACTCGATGAATTCAGCTTGCTCAGAGTTTCCACCTCCGTTTAAAAACAAATACGCGTCTAGACCTTGTGGCTATGAAGACTAGAAAGTCACTAGTATATAGGGATGTTGCAAGCACCCAACTTAGTCAGGTGATCCACAGTTGGCTACAGAATCGGACTCAAAGCGTGCTTATCAATGGGATCTTCTCAAGCTGGGGAGAGGTAACGAGTGGGGTACCGCAGGGCTCAGTCCTGGGCCCAGTGCTCTTCAACATTTGTATTAAGGACTTGGAGGAGGAGGTGCAGGGAATGCTGATAAAATCTGCAGATGACACAAAATTGGGTGGGATAGCTAATACTCTGGAAGACAGAAATCAAATTCAAAGTGATCTTGATTGACCGGAGCACTGGGCAGAAAACAACAGAATGACATTTAATAGGGATAAATGCCAAGTTCTGCACCTAGGAAAAAGAAACCAAATGTACAGTTACAAGATGGGGTATACGTGGCTCAACAACAATACAAGCAAGAAGGATCTTGGAATTGTCGTCGATCACAAGCTGAATATGAGCCAACCATGTGATGTGACTAGGGATGGCGGATAATTCTGCCACGGACCCCAATGAGGCCGGATTTTAAAGAATCCAGCCCCTCTGAGTCCATGGTGGAATGGAGCACTCACCTCCACCTCCCTGCAGAATCCGTCTGGGTCAGATCCCTCTCGACATCGATCCTGCAGAGCTGGCCACATGCTCCGCATCACTGGCAAAAGTCAATATGGCCGGCAGCCATTGCCATGCTGTATCTCTGTATAAGTAAGTCTCCGGATGCAAATGGCATAGTGGGCGCCATTTGCAGCCATAGAGCTGGTAGATTAGCCTAAATGCAGCTGTAAATGGCTGCATTTAGGCTAATCTACCAGCTTTATGGCCGTAAATGGCTCCCACTATGCCATTTGCATCCGGAGACTTACTTATACAGAGATATGGCACGGCAATGGCTGCCAGCCTCCTGTATTGATGAAATTCGCCAGCAATGCAGAGCTGTCGGCTGGCTCCGCAGGATCAACTCGGAGTGGAGCCAGCCTGGACAGATTCTGGCGGGAGGGATGGTTTGCTTCCCTCTGCGGGCAGATGCTCCTGCGAAACGACAGGTAGGGAATCCACGCATCCCTAGGGGTGGACGAAAGTCACTTTCCTGTCATTGAAGCTTGTTTGCGATGGGGGGGAGGCGCTTCGCTGCTCCCCCCGCGAAGTTCAGGCCGGGGGGGGAGGCTTCCCGCCTCGCCCCGGCCAAAATTCAGGCCGGGGGGGAGGCTTCCCGCCTCGCCCGGCCGCGAACTCCAAAGGTTTAAAAAAAAAAAAAAAAAACGCCCCCGTGATAGGCTACGTGACGATTAACGTAGCCTATCACGGCTAGATCTGCAAAGTCAGCCGTGATAGGCTACGTTAATCATCACGTAGCCTATCACGGGTGACTTTAAAAAAAAAAAAAAGCACGTATGCTAATGGCGGCCCCCATAGGGAGCCGCCATTCGCGTTCCTTATTTGGTCGCTGTAGTCTACGTAAAGATTTACGTAGACTACAGTGACCAAATAAGGAATGGGAATGGCGGCTCCCTATGGGGGCCGCCATTATCCGTACGCGCTTTTTTTTTTTTTTTTTAAGTCACCCATGATAGGCTACGTGACGATTTACGTAGCCTATCACGGCTGACTTTGCAGATCTAGCCGTGATAGGCTACGTTAATCGTCACGTAGCCTATCACGGGGGCATTTTTTTTTCTTTTATTGGAATGGCGGCGGCGGCATTCCAATAAAATTGGAATTGGTGGGTTTGCTCCCGCCCCACACGAACACCCGCCGAACCGCCGGCCGGACCCGCCGCCGGGAGGGACATTCGGCAAAGATAAGTCCTGTCCTGGGGGGGTGCGGGGTGCGGGGGGGTGCGGAGAATTTCTCCCCGAAACTTGTTCGGGGGGCCGAACACGTTGGCGCTTGGCCCCCCGAAGTTTCGGGGAGAAATTCTCCGCCATCCCTACGCATCCCTAGATGTGGCTGCAAAAAAGGCAAATGCTATTTTGGGTGGCATTAATAGAAGCATAGCTTCCAAATCCCGGGAAGTACTAGTTCCCCTCTACTCAGTACTGGTTAGGCCTCATCTGGAGTACTGTGTCCAGTTCTGGGCACCACACTTGAAGAAGGATGCAGACAAACTGGAGAGGGTTCAGAGGAGGGCAACAAGGATGATCAGGGGACCGGAAACGAAGCTCTATGAGGAGAGACTGAAAGAACTGGGCATGCTTAGCCTTGAGAAGAGAAGACCGAGGGGAGACAGGATAGCACTCTTCAAGTACTTGAAAGGTTGTCACAGAGAGGAAGGCCAGGATCTCTTCTCGATCACCCCAGAGTGCAGGACACGGAATCATGGGCCCAAGTTGCAGGAAGCCAGATTCCGGCTGAACATCAGCAAAAATGTTCTGACTGTTAGAGCAATACGACAATGGAACCAATTACCTGGGGAGGTGGTGGGCTTTCCCACACTGGAGGCATTCAAGAGGAAGCTGGACAGCCATCTGTCAGGGACGCTTTGTCTTGGATTCCTGCACTGAGCAGGGGGTTGGACTTGATGGTCTTATAGGCTCCTTCCAACCCTGCTATTCTATGATTCTATGATTCTATGATTCTATGATAAGCTGGCAAAATCCCTCATGCCGGCCCTTCAGCCTATGCTCACTGAACTCCAGGGCACTAACAGGCCTGGCTCAGACTTGGTTGCGCCTATCCTTGGCAGCCAACCAGGCAGGAGGAAGAGGAGGCAGCGCCCCATCGCAGGCACCCTCCCAGATGTTTCCTGCACTCACCGGGCCCCATCCAGTGAGCACCAGCCATTTTGCTGACTTGGGGGGGGGGTTTACAAAAAAAAAGGGAGCTAAAAGAAACTCTGCATATTTAAATGTGTGCATTTTTTAAGCTCCCTTTTTTTGGTTAAAAAAAAAGAAAAGGCGGTAAAATAGCGGGTGCTTGCCAGATGGGCCCGGGGTGAGTGCGGGCAACTCGCTGAGCTCGAGCACAGGTCCAGGGGTGGGTTTGCACATCCCTACTAGTATAACTCCCCCCCATGACTAGTGGGACATGTGATGCAAACAGCAAAAAGATATTTGCCAAACAGATGCAGGTTGCAGAATGTCGGCGTTAGATGTGGTTTAGCACATACGGTCCCTGTTTATCTTTACCAAAGGGCAAGTATCAGTTCTGTGAATGGCTGAAATCTTTAATCCATTAAAACATTTTGATTGAAAGGTGCCTCTAAAAAATTGAGCAGCAGGGGGCAAGTGTCTGGGGTTTCTTTTTGTTTTTAACGTGACTTATTTTTAATATGAGTACTTGCAAAAATGGAAAGCAGCACGTACCAACCTAGAACAGGCAGTCATCATTCCCTGTCACACAGAGGAGAAACCCTCTTTTGCCTATATTACAAGAGGCATCCTGTATCATAGTGAAGGGAATGCCTCTTCTGGGATGCCTCTTCTACTCTTTCCTGGGACAAGAGTCCCCTTGATGCTTAGACCACTGAGAAAGTGTGCCCTGGAAGCTTCCATAGGGGTCAAAGAGTGTCACATGACCCACTCTGACCTATTGGAGAGAAGCTTCCTTACTGTCCTATCATTCTTTCCTTTGCCATTCTGTGTGGCACACAGACCAAATTTCTGCCTGACACCTCTCAGGATGAAATGACCCCACCCCCTTCAATAATGCTCCTACTTGGCACAACTCCTAAAGTGCCAGGTTCTTTCATGGTGCTGTCTGTCCTGGATTCAACCCTTCTAAATTGGGTCCTTCCCAGGAAGCACTATTTTTGTAATCGAACATTTGCAACACTCTTCCTGTCTGCAACTGGGCACATTCCTCTAGGCTCAATTCAGTACTAGGCATGGCAGATTGAGCTATTTCCCCAAACAAATCATATACTGCACGATCTGCACCCCCTCACCCCAAGAAAGGAGCTCTGGGACCTCTCAACTTCCCATGTGCTTAGCATACATAAGGACTCAGGTGCCTTGGGAGAACTGCATTTCCCAAGGTCATGAGACATGGGACATTGCCATAGCAGCAGTTAAAGTGCCTTGGCTTATGATCTGAGCTGGATAAGAATTTGAAGGCTAAATAACACTCAATTTATTGCTAACCAAGCATTACAAGCTAGACAAATTCATATTATGATGCAGTTATTTATGCATTCATTTATTCGATTTATATACCACTCAGCTGGCAAATTACAAATGTTACTGTGACATCACTAATTCCAGTGTGCTTTGATAAGCAGTCATGGGAGTTTGGTTCTGCCAGCTGGTTTCAAGGCCAATCTGTTACTATGACTGTTCTTTCCAGAACCTTCTGCTTTAACGAGCTGCTGGCAGTAACTAGGTTATATGTCCAAACTAGGGATGAGTGAGAAATTCACTTCAGGTTTGGACTAGAATTTATTCAGTCCGCACATCCCAGAACCAAATGCAGACCTGAACACAACCTGAAGTCCACAGATTTCTGACTTTGCAATGCTATTTCCACAGCAAAATAGGTGTTCAAAATTTGCACAGTTGAAAAATGCGCAGAAACAGGCATGCGGTTGAAAAATGCGTACAAACATGCTTTAGTCAATGCACAAAAAATACACACAGTTCAAAAATGCACACAATTGATGTGCATATGAAAATATGCACAAATGGGGGGGCAGGGGGAGACCAAAGCTCACAATCTAATAGAGACATGAATTTCATTTCAACAAGCTTGAGTTTTGTTGATTTGCACATCCCTAGTCAAACCATGGGCCGCGGTGGCTTAGTGGTTAAGACACTGAACTGCAGACCAGAAGGTCAGCAGGACAGCAGTTCAAGACCCGAGTGCCGCGTGACGGAGTGAGCTCCCATCTTCAGTCCCAGCTTCTGCCAACCTAGCAGATCGAAAGCAAGAAATTGCAAGTAGGTAAATAGGTACCGCCTCGGCCGGAAAGGTAACAGCGTTCCGTGCACCTCGGTGTTCAGTCATGCCGGCCACATGACCACGGAAGCGTCTTCGGACAGCGCTGGCTCTTCGGCTTAGAAATGGAGATGAGCACCACACCCTAGAGTCGGACACGGCTGGTTGGGGACACCTTTAGTCAACCCATCCCGTTCAGAGAGTTGTAGCTGTTTCAGAATGATACTTGTGTTGACAGTGTTTTAACATGTAAATGCATAGGCTGTATTGGAGGGGGGTCAACTCTTTTCCCCTTCCCCCTGCCCCCATCTCGGTTCTCTCATTTGCTCAGCTTCTGAGAAGAAACACTTGCCTTGAGACTTAAGAAGTGTGGTGAAGAAAGGACAAAATGATGCATAACCACGAGGAGGTAGCTTTCTCTTTCCACCCCACCCCCCTCCAACAATCCAAGTATTTTAGAAACGGGAACATCTGCTGAAACTCATAAACAGCTGACTTCAGCAATAGAACATCACACTGTTGCCCAATTTGGCTTTCGACGACAGTGAGAAGAGATAAATCAACCAGGCAATAAAGCATGAAAGGAGTAGGGCGGGGGGAAGGGTGCAGGGATTCAGAAATCCCAAGCCAATGCCTTTAAAACAAAGCAAATAAATCCCTTATTAGTATTCGCTAAGTGGCAGTTCCCAAACTGTTCCAGTCCAGTGCATTATCTTCAACCAATTGCAGTGCAATATCAGTATTCAGGCTCCTGTCTGCTGGGGTTTCAAAATAGTGGGCGAAGTCTGTTCCTGTAATTGTTCCCCTTCCCCGTACAACCTATAAATGTTTCTTCTTGTCTTATTCTTTCTAATTAGGATGTTTAAAGTCGACTTTAAGTTCCAGCCTTGAATCCATTCAAACATTTTTGTTGCTCGGTTTAATTTCTACGTCTGGGGATTCAGGCCTACTTGAAAATTGTGACTCTTGACCTGTCTCCAGTCCCAAGTGTAGAAGGCTTGGATTTGGTTATGTGGTGGAGAGGGATACAAGCTCATGCATGCTTGGGGACATTTTTCTTATTATAAAAAGCCTGAGATGATTATATGTAGCATTTTTATACTATAGTAAAATGTTCAGATTTAGTATCTCAGAAATCCTGACAACAAGCCTTATATGATTACAATCCCCCAGCATTTCCCAGTTCCTCCTGGGCTCCAGTGAGAGGGGAAGTGACCATAGAGCTCTTCTGCCACTCTAGCTGTTCTGCTCTGTGCTCTCTGTCTCTGTCTCTCTCTCTCTCTCTCTCTCATCTTATTCTTGAGAGAGAAGCCATGGACTGCAGGGGCTAGAGGGGCAAAATATGCTCTAGCTTCCTCACTCCGTGACTTTTCTCTCAAGAATCTTATTTTTGAGAAACCATGGAGCAATGTGGGCTAGAGTGGAAAAGACGCTCTAGCTGCCATGTTCTGTGGCTTCCCTGTTGATAGTATTATTCTTGAGAAAGAATCCATGGGACACAAAGGGTAGAATGGTGAAAGTCTCTGTGTGTGTGTCAGGGTCCCCCTTATGCCCTGGCCCCCCTGAGCAACTTCTTAAGGATCTCTTGCCTCCTTAAGAGTCCCACCTTCCTTCTTTAACCTTCCTCTTCCCAATAATGTGGGGGTTACACTGTAGGCATGGGGAGGCGACTGACACTCCAGACACAAGGTTTAACCAAGACAGTTTACTGGTAAATTAAAGCAAGCAAATCACAACTTGAGCTATTATACAATAATATAATTATACAATAGAGCTGAGTAATATCAAGGCAATAAGAGAAAATTAAGGTTGTAAAAATGCAAGTTCCTCTACCCTAGCTGTATTTAGTCTGACTAGTGGCCATACGATATCTGGGTTTTCCAGGAATCTACCTCGGAGCCCATGCTTCGAGGTTGGTTCCTGGAGAACCGACCTTCCCCCTGTTCCATGCTGCCTTGCAGGCAGCACGGAACAACCCTGTGCTCTGTGCTTGTAAGAGGAGCATTGAGTGGCCAAAATGGGGTGTTCCAGGGGGCGTTCCAGGGTGGGGAGGTTGGACATGCCAGTACGACACATCCTATGTGTCATCCGGCAGCCTCCTCCCTCTAGCCACAAATGCAGGGCAGGAGAAGCACAGAGGGAATGATCCCCTCTGTCTTTCTCCTGCCCTGCATTGGATAGGCGGTCGCCTCCGAGTTTGGAGGTGGCCGTCTATTTGCATAGGATTGTGCCCTGAGTCTCCTTAATCCTGCCCAAAGCCAATTATATGGATAGGGATGGGGGAGAAATTTCACACTTTCAAACCAATATTCAAATCTAAACTTATCTGAATTTTGCAATGGAGTTCTCCAATAAAATATGGTTACAAAAATGCATATATTACGGCATGGGTGCAAACCTTTGGGCTCAGGGGACAAAATCTGGCCCTTCTGGGGTCCCAATCAACCCCTCCAGGGTTTCCAAGAAGGCCACGCATCCTTCCCTGACCACACCCTCTTTCTCCCAATCACCAACGATTTGGTGGTTTCCCTGCAGGAAATAAATACATAAAAATGAATCATCGTGTAAATTCTAACTATGTAGCCCTAAGGAGGTATATGTCATCATCACACAAATGCTAATTATCTTTTTAAATTTTCTTTTATCTGTATGCCACTCTGAGATCTTAATGATATAGGGCAGGATACAATGTTATAAATAAATAAATAGCCCTAAGATATGCAGAATAGTTTGGGCTTCTTAACTCACAATCTGTTCCCAGCATGCAAGTTTCTTGCATACACTCCAATCCTTTGCTTCCACACCAACATGTTGAGATCTATATCTGCTCCTTGTTAACCCCGGTCCTTTGTGCAGGCAACGCCTCCAGTCTTACAGTTCTGTCTTGTACAATGCAGCGTAATGACCGTTATTCATCAACTTGATGTTCTGCCTTAACAATACCAATCACACTCAACTCATCCTTCCCTTTCAATTCCAAATCAATTTTCTGGGAGGAAATTGATTTGATTAGTGATCCATTCGCGTAACCTGTTTCAATCAGTTGAAGGTTGTTAGGATGACCTCTAGGGTATCTCATGGGTATTACACTGAGCGTTTTCCTCTCGTAGACTAACACAAGGCATATCTACCGTACATGTTTAAACCAATTTCAAAATGGCTCAATTAACACTATTCCTACATGAGGAACCCTAGGACTCTGTAGTTCTCTGAAGTGATAAGGGAACATCTAAGAGAAGATGCTTCGGAACAAATGAATTTCACCTAAAGAGAATTTGAGAGGCAAATGTGGAGATTCCAGCTTGGGTGAACTAAGCAGTGTTTCCCTGTTAAAAATAAATAAATCCTTAAAAGAGAGAGAGAGAGAGTCAAATTCATGGAGGATGTCTATCGATAGCTATTAAGGTTAGAGGCAGTGTACTTCTGAATACCAGTTGTTGGGGCAGGGGTGTTGGCAGCTGCCATACTTTTTACTCCCCCCCCAAAAAAAAAATGTATGGAGGGATATAAATGCAATAAATAAGTAAGTAAGTAAGTACGTAAGTAAGTAAGTAAGTAAGTAAGTAAATAAATCCCCTCAGAACAGAGCATTTGGGTAAATCTAAAATGGAGGCAGACAGCCTGTCAGAGCTTCAAGAGCTCCAGTAAGTTTCACCACTACACACACACACACACACACACACACACACAATTGCCCACTCCCTAAAATAGATTAAATCCCACCCCCCTTCCCGGCACCTGCACTTTACCAGCCTGTAAATGGGGAGAGGGCATTTTTTGCTTGGCCCATTCTTAAAAATATCAGGGCAGCTATCAGGCTATCGAAAGGCCTATGGCTTTGTTGTTTCACTTGCTTCCAGAACTTGTGATAGCATAAGAACATCAGAAGAGCCCTGCTGGATCAGGCCAAGGGTCCATCTAGTCCAGCATTTTGTTCACACAGGGGCCGACCAGCTGCCCACAGGAAACCCACAAGCAGGACAGGAGTGCAACAGCACCCTCCCACCCGTGTTCCCCAGCAACTGGTGTACATAGACACACTGCCTGGGATACTAGAGGTAGCATATAGCCATCAGGACTAGTAGCCATTGATAGCCTTCTCCTCCAAGAGTTTGTCTAACCCCCTTTTAAAGCCATCCAAATTGGAGGCCATCACTTTGTCTTGTGGTAGTGTTTATTATTAGGACATAAAAAACAGCCCTTCTGGATCAGACCCAGGGTCCATCCACTCCAGCGTTCTGTTCACACAGTGGCCAACGAGCTGTCGACCAGGAACCCACAAGGAGGGCATGAGCACAACAGCACCCTCCCATCCATGTTCCCCAGCAACTGGTGTACTGCCAAAGGCTCACTGCCTCTGGTCCTGGGGCAGCTAGACGGATCGCTTGCATCTTGCATCTCAGCTTTGCATCTGGCTTGTAACTATGTTCCTTTTAAGACTCAAATGCACCCTGGTGGGTTATTCAGCCACAGTTGTGTGGACCGTTGAGAAGCGCCATTTTTTACCTCCTGCAAAACCTCCATGAGGTATTAATCAGGCAACATTAGCTCTCTTCTTAGAGGTAATTGTTCATCTCCCTGCTGTGTGTGTGTGTGTGTGTGTGTGTAAGGCCATAGAAAGCTAGATCCAAGCTGTCTCTCACTCTGTCCCCATGACAGCAGTTGCACAAATAGGAATTATAATCTCATTTGGAGCTTGAGGGAGCTACATAACAGGTGGCGGTGGAGGAGAAACCTGCCGAATCAGTAATGTTCATAATGCAACGGGTGGGAAGGGTGAAGTGAAGAGCTTGAGAAAGACACATTCTCATAACTTGAGATCAGCTTGTAAGCTATGTTCCCAACAGTCCTGGGGTGGGGATGGGGAACTTCAGGGTGGGGGAGAAGAAGGAAAACGGAACTTCAGCTTTGCTGCAGACCTACATCCATCACCTGTACAATTTCATAACTCGGATGCTCCCTGAAATGTGACACAGATGCTTGCTGGCTGTCCTTATTGTGCTTTTCTGAATTTCAGCCCCAGGCTCAATATTTGTTGTGCCGTCGGATTACGAAGCCGGGCCAAATAAACGGTCCAGGCAGCTCATCCATCACAGCTATAATTTTGAGGCTCGGAGGAAATGAGTAGTCGAACGGAGCCCCGTATGCTGCCGTTCCGGCATCAATTTCAATCGGCCGCTGTAACATCCCAGCGCCACGGGCTGTGATTCCCTTTGAAATTGGAATGGCATGTCTCTCTGCATGTAAGAGGCCTAATGAGATTCAGTGTAAGTCTCGGTAAATGGGTGCATGCTGCAGTTTGGGGGCAGGGAGGTTTTTGTGAAAGAAAATGCCTAACTTTGCATAAACTTTAATTGAGTCTGAACTGGCAGTGACAGAGAAGGAACGCAAGTTTGGAAGGATGGTTTTGAAACCATCCACCCACTCTTCAGTGACCCGGAACAAACAAAAACAACACAAGTAAACAAACAACAGATTCCATATTAGGGAATTGCAAGTGGGAAGTTGCAGGATGGAGTGCTCCTGTTCAGGGTTCCAGCCAGCCAATATTCCATTCCACCTTCCCTGGTTTTCCATCTCTCTCTCTCTCCCCCGCCCCAAATATTAAGTCAGCATTCCATGACAACTTTCCCTGGTCAGTCCTCATTGACCGTTTGGGGTTTCTCCCATTGCCACTTAGAGTCTCCCCACCACCAAGATCTTTTGTTCATCTGCAAATCTCAAAGTTCCCCCAAGCATCCTAGTACCTCCCTCTTGTGCTTGGATGATGCCCTTTTGTCTACATAAGGATCCACAGTCAGAGAGCAAAGGGCTGGATGTGCCTGATCTCATCTGATCTCAGAAGCTAAGCAGGGTCAGCCCTGGTTAGTACTTGGATGGGAGACCACCCAGGAATCAGGCTTCCTGCATTGAGCAGCGGCTTGGGCTTGATGGTCTTGTAGGCCCCTTCCAACCCTATGGTTCTATGATTCTATGATTCTAATGTGTTTCTCATTAGTTTATAGGACCGGGGCGAGGTTCAGGGGACAGTTCCCCTCTCCAGAAACCAGTGGGGGCTGCACCCTCCCCAGAATTGCTGCCAACATTCGGTGCTGTGGCTGTGGCAGAAAAGAAATGAGTTTGCTGTTAAGGCAGGTGGGGAATGCACACCTGGTTTTCAAGCAAAACCATGCTCTCCAAAGACCTGGTTTTCAAGCAAAACCATGCTCTCCAAAGACCTGGTTTTCAAGCAAAACCATGCTCTCCAAAGACCTGGTTTTCAAGCAAAACCATGCTCTCCAAAGACCTGGTTTTCAAGCAAAACCATGCTCTCCAAAGACCTGGTTTTCAAGCAAAACCATGCTCTCCAAAGACCTGGTTTTCAAGCAAAACCATGCTCTCCAAAGACCTGGTTTTCAAGCAAAACCATGCTCTCCAAAGACCTGGTTTTCAAGCAAAACCATGCTCTCCAAAGACCTGGTTTTCAAGCAAAACCATGCTCTCCAAAGACCTGGTTTTCAAGCAAAACCATGCTCTCCAAAGACCTGGTTTTCAGCAAAACCATGCTCTCCAAAGACTCTAGGGTGCGCTATTTTGGTTCAAAACCAGACACCATTTTCAACAGTGAAATCATTTTATTTTATTTTATATTGCATCTGCTGCTAAATTGGTTGGCTCTTCTGATGTTCTTAAAGAAGGTGTTTTGCCCCTGGCCACAGCCCAAGACATCCAACAGGAACATGGGAAGGTGCCTTATATTAAGCCAGACCACTGGTCCGCTTAGCTCAGTATTGTCTATTAGGGATGGTGGAGAAATCCGCCACGGACTCCTATGAGGACGGATTCTGCTGCCGGGCTGTGGAACACGTAAAATACGTAAATATTTATGTAGCCAATCACGACAAAGAGCAGGGACGCAAATGGCATAGCAGATGCTATTTGCATCCCTGCTGTTGGCCGTGATTGGCTACGAAAATATTTATGTAGCCAATCACGGCCAATGGCAGGGGCTCAAATGGCATCCCCTATGCCGGACGCCATTTGCATCCACAGACTGGCCATGGCCGGAAGTCCGGCAGTGGCCAGAGCTGGCCGGCGGCTCTGTGGACTCCCCGCAGAGCGGAGCCAGCCAGGGAGGATTCCAGAGGGAGGACCTCCACCCGCCTGCAGACCCCCCCATGGACCCCAGGTAAGAGGATCCGTACGTCCCTATTGTCTATACTGATGGACAGCAGCTCTATGGATTTTCAGACAAGGCTCTTATGCCCTATTAGGGAATGTGCAGGGTATGACCTGAGGGATGCTAGACTACAGCGCAGCGTGGAGCTCAGATGGTCGACCCAGTTGGCAATGCGTGAGGGTCGATGCAGGGGACCATCACTGGAAGGGGGGGGATCCCTCCCTAAGCTATTCTAGCCAGCAAATTCTTGTTTCAATTGGCTGGCAATGTCATAGCTCCCATTTGGATCCCATGTAGCCATTCATAAATGTATAAAGCAGCTGTATCCCTTTGTAGCCTGAGAGTCTTCGGGGATTTGTATCTGTCATGAACCTGCTTGATAGTGAATTAAAGGCGTGAGACTGAAGCCTCCCCTCTTGTGTGTGTGCATGAGGAAGGAGGGGGCCAAGGGAATGTGACACCTTGTGGCTTCGGGGGTGGGCCACTTCAGCTCAGGCTGATTCGGGGGAGCCCCGATCTGACTCGTCCTGGAACCTGAAGCGGGATTTGGCCATCCACATCCCACTTCAGGGGGGCCTTGATGCCCCTGCACAAACCCCCAGCTCCTTACCTGGGCCACTGCCTCCTCCTCCACCACTGCCTCCCCCTCTGCCTCCCCCGCTGCTGCCCCTGTCGCCTCTACCACTGTCGCCTCTGCCTCCCACCGCTACCAACTCCTGAGCCCTTTTTAAAAATGGTGACTCCCACCAAAAAGAGCTGGTGGAAGCAGGTGGTGACGACGGTGGCAGAGGTGGTGATGGTGGTGATGGCGGCAGCAGCAACAGCGGTGACTCCTGTGAGTCACCTCAGGAAAGGAGGTGGAGGCACCAGCGCGACTGAGCCAGGGGGCCCAAGTACCAAAGTGCACTGAGAGCTTTGAAGAGCCCCTAGAATGACAGAACCCTAGAATCATAGAATAGTAGGGTTGGAAGGGGCCTACAAGACCATCAAGTCCAACCTCCTGCTCAATGCAGGAATCCAAGTCAGAGCATCCCTGGTAGATGGCTGTCCAGCCTCACCTTGAATGCCTCCAGTGTGGGAGAGCCCACCACCTCCCTAGGGAATTGGTTCCATTGCCGTATTGCTCTGACAGTCAGGAAGTTTCTCCTGATGTTCAGCCGGAATCTGGCTTCCTGTAACATGAGCCCATCATGCTGTGTCCTGCACTATGTGATGACTGAGAAGAGACCCCAGCCTTCCTCTCTGTGACAACCTTTCAAATACCTGTCTAAATATGCATCTCCTTTGGAATTAGTGAGACAGGTGATCACTAATTGCAAGAGATCCAATCATAGAATCAAAGATCATAGAATAGTAGGGTTGGAAGGGGCCTATAAGACCATCGAGTCCAACTCCCTGCTCAGTGCAGGAATCCAAGTCGGAGCATCCCACCTGACCCACTTTGGGTCATTTCATGCCCCCTCCACATCACCTCAGAAAGGGCCCGAAGCAGCCTGAAGTGGCCCGCCTCGACTCGGGGTTTGGGCCTCGGGCCAAAGCAGAGCACAGCCCTAGTTTTCATTGGACTGTAGCAAACTTGTGACTCCCAGACCAATACACAAGCTGAGACAGAGTTGTGTCCCCAAATCTGCACTTTTTCAAGATGAGCATCACAGCTTGTCAGGGAGAAATGCACACAGAAATGTGCCCATTCAGGAAAAGTGTGCACAACATGTGTATACTTCAGAAAAGTACACACAAAACTGCATTAAAGTAAAAGAAGTGTGTATGTTGTTGTTGTTGTTGTTGTTGTTGTTGTTGTTGTTGTTTTAAAGGCACTCAAAAATGTGTACATTAGGTAAAATGCACACCCAAAAGGTATGAATTTACATACAGGTTCCTTTCGTGGAAACAGGACAGAGCGAGCTTGACCTCAAAAAATATCAGGTGACAGATCCATCGTTCCCTACTCTTGACACAAGTACAACTGGACAGAGAGATGCTATCTCACATTTTACTACACACTGAGAATTTCCTTTCCCCAAATTCTGGCATGTTGTCTGCACTGACAGCCATCAGAGGAGAAGGCATGCCACCGGAGTTAAAATCCATATGGAAGAGCCCATCGATTGCAGCCATATTTGTGTACATTTCTGACAGCTTAATGCGATTTGTCAGAATTTCTCCTCCTGCAGGAATTATTTCCCACCTCAGAAGAATATTCTCTATATTATAAAAGATCTAGAGGTTATTATTATTGGTTGGGCCTTAATCCCTTGGCATGAGCCTGCTGTATCATCCTATCAATTATTTCTAAACTGAATATTGATCGCTCAATGTGATGCGAGTTGAGAACCAAACACTATGGCAGAGTCACGGTTGTGTAGCAGCCTTTGATTTGTTTCCTCAATGCTAAAGGAGAACGTGACCTTGTGTGATATAGATCATACTTAAGAACCAGGGCTCAGCTAAAGAAACACAGAGGCTTTTGGAATGATTTGTGGCTCCAATCAGAAAATGTGACCCTTTCCAACAGCACATTTTCAGAATGGCCAGTGAAAATGACAACCTGTTTACATTCTCTTGCCCTCACTCTCAATTGACTTTATTTGTCCACAATAACATCAAAGAGCCTTGTAGGCTCCTTAACGGCTAACACATTTATTCTGGCATACACTTTCGTGGACATGGTCCATGCTATCTGATGAATAATTTATGCCAGGATAGATTTGTGAGTCTTTAAGGTGCCACAAGACTCTCTTGTTGTATTTGGTGCAACAGACTAACAGGGCTGGCAGTGTACCACTGAGTTTGCTGCCAAAATTCAGCAGTGCAACAGAAAAAAAGGGCCCATGTTTTCTTCTCAAATCGCCTTTTACTGACGTGCAGCTGCACCACCAAATTTCAGTGGCAAATTCAGTGGCAATGGTAATGGGAGGGGTGTGGGCTCAAAAAGGCCAGGGGGTACATGCAACTCATGGATCATGTGTTACCTGCCCTGATATAGATATGTGTCTGTCTGTCTGTCTGTCTGTCTGTCTCTCTGTCTATCTAATATATCACTATCCTGACTTGGATTCCTGCACTGAGCAGGGGGTTGGACTCGATGGCCTTGTAGGCCCCTTCCAACCCTACTATTCTATGATTCTATGATTCTACCCATCCATCTCTCTGCCTCTTCTATTCTATTTTATATCTGCACAGTTGTGCAAAGATGTATTTTTCTCATGAGTAAAATCTGTTACCAATGTTCTGAAATCCAGAATTCCCACTGGAATTGAAACGGAGCACAACTAGAGAGGATATCAGAATGTTGGAATGGAATTGAGGGAAGCCACTCATTAGCATACTACATTCCTGGCTTGAGGCAAGTGAATTCCAGTGGAAGGGGGAAAAGGCTAGTGAATTTTTGGAAAACATTTTTCTATCCTGATGGTCGTACCTGTGCATTCTGCTGGCCCCTTTGCTCCTGATCAATTTTCTTTGTGTCATAAGCATTTTTGTTTGTTTGTTCCCTTGTAAGAAAAATGACTTTTCAGACATGACAAATGTCACCTCGCCTCCTCCAAAAGGAGAAACAGATGTTCAGAAAAAAGAGAGGCGCACACAAGAAAATAGAACAGTCTTTTAACTGCCTGAGATTCTTTTGAACTCCCCTTCTGTAGTTAAGAGTATCGAACTGCAATCAATAGAAGGGAGAATATCTCCCATTTGTTGTACTTCAATCATTCCAGCTAACTGCTATAGCTGCAAGTCAAAAGCTATTTTAATATCCTATTTATACGGGGAACATTTTATTAACTCCGACAGACAGCCGGGACTACTGATTTGGGGTGGGGGAGGATGAGGTTGCTTTGTTTTCCTGGAGGAAACAGTAAAAACATGACAGGTAATTTTGTAAATGAAGGCAGTCAACAAACATCTGTTGAAGATGATAATGTCTGAGTGGTTTTGCTGTTTCTCCGAAAAACTTAGTTACATTCAGTTGAGATTAATTTTTCATTGTCCTCCAGTTAAATGGGAATTGCTTACACAGCTGCCTCCAATAGAACGTTCATTGCTTCCCATCCACAACCAGATCATAAAAGTTAGATGCAAGAGGGAGATATCAAATGTGTCTCCATATTGAGATGTGTGGAGACAATAAATTCCCCTATGGGTGTATTCTTTTTTCTTTCTTTTTTTGGCTCTTAGTCTGATAAATGATCAGGCCTGCTATATGGCAAGGTGTGCATATGTCGTCTGGAGAGGGCATAAGAACCTCAGAGGAGCCCTGCTGGATCAGACCAAGGGTCCGTCTAGTCCAGCATTCTGTTCACACAGCAGCCAACCAGCTGTCGACCAGGAACCCACAAACAGGACATGAGCACAACAGCACCCTCCCGCCCATGTTCCCCAGCAACCAGTGGACAGTCAATGTAGAGACTTGTTTTGATGCAAGGTATCACATTATACAGAAGAAAAATCCAGATGTCACCTGGGGCTTGTGGGAGTGTCTTAACTCAGAGGCAAATTTAGTATTGTTATTGGGTATACTATATGACATGGAAGAGATGCAGATGTAAGCAATTCATAAGCTAAGCAGGGTCAGCCCTGGTTAGTACTTGGATGGGAGACTGCCTGGGAATAATCAGGCTTCCTGCACTGAGCAGGGGGTTGGACTTGATGGCCTTGTAGGCCCCTTCCAACCCTACAGTTCTATGATACCCCTCCAGTAATGCTGCTTGCCTGATCTCGTCTGATCTCGGAAGCTAAGCAGGGTCAGCCCTGGTTAGAACTTGGATGGGAGACCGCCTGGGAATCAGGCTTCCTGCACTGAGCAGGGGGTTGGACTCGATGGTCATGTAGGCCCCTTTCAACCCTATGATTCTATGAATCTATGAGAATGTATAGTCAAAATCCCCTTTCTTGTCATTTGAACCTAGTGCTACAACCAGTCCCCTTTCGAGCAGCAGAGAATCAGCTGACTTCATCATCTATGTGACAGCCCTCGAGGCAGCTTCCTAGATTAATTGATATGGCCATGGTTGGAAAGAGGATACTGGACTTGATAGACCTTGCTGTGATCTGCTAGAGCCCTGGTTATATTCTTAAGAACCTTAGCTAGGGCTGTGAGGGAAGATTGTGTCCTACCTGGGATGGTGAAAGAAAGGGACATAGTAGAAAGCAGAGTTCTCTGAAAGACATGCTGGCCTTTAGCTGGCCTCAGCTAAAGCGGTCTCATTCAATTTGGTGCCCTCCACTTCTGTCGGATATAATTCCCTTCAGCCCTCCAGCCACCATGAACATTGGCTGGGGATGATAGGTGTTATTGTCCAGCATATGTGAAGGGCACAAGGTTGGAGAAGGCTGGGGTAAGGAGAGATAGTATAAAGATATTCCTTACGCTTCTGAGAAAATGTCTTCTCTCCTACTACAGATTAAATTCACCAGTCTTTCCATTCTATTTATATTTGCAGCAAGGTGTGTGTGTGTGTGTGTGATTGTTGTTTGCACAAGTAGTAATGTTTCAGCCTTATTCTGACCTTTTATGGGATTTAGTTTTGACATAAATGTCAAGTAACTACTCACACCAGAGCTTTGGAGAGGTGCATCAAGAAACATATTGATAGAAAATCAGCAAGGAGCTACACTTTTAGAGAGATCTGATCTTTGAAACTATGTCCACCCTTCCCCGTCTCCTGTCAATGTCAGCACCTACTTCTGCAAGCCTTTTTACCAAGAGGGAGGGGGATATAACAAACAACACTTCAGTTCCACCCCCCTCCTGTACAAGTTTCGACATTTTATGAAAATCTTTGAACAGAGATGGAGATAACAGTCTCCATTTTAAAAAGAAGAATATCCTGAAGTTGATGGCAAAAGCAATTTGTACCTTTTTTTATCAAGAAGATCACAGGGAGATTGGACCAAAGTTCAGCAGCAGGGCACATGTTTTGAATGCAAAAAGTCCCAGGTTCCATCCCTGCCATCTCCAGGTAGGGACATTTACAAGGTGATCAGAAAGAACTTTGTCCGACTGAGGTTTTGGAGACCAGCTGCCAGGCAATGTAGAGGATAGGAATGTTGGAGAAATCTGCCACGGACTCCAGTGAGGCCAAATTCTTTGGAATCAGCCCCCCGGAGTCCGTGGCAGACTACCCCCCCACTACCTCCCAAAATCCCCCTGGGATGGACCTACCTGGCAGCGGATGCGGCGGCAGCAGATGCAGTGGCGGCTCCGGCTCGTCTTCTGGCTACTGTCAGGCTGCTGCAGCCGCAAATGGCGGTCGTTGTAGCGGCCGCCATTTGCATGCCTGCATTAGGCCGTGATAGGCTACATAAATACTTAGGTAGCCTATCACAGCAAAGAGCAGGGGCGCAAATGGAGGCCGCTACACTATTTGCGCCCCTGCTCTTTGCCGTAATAGGCTATGTAAATACTTACGTAGCCTATCATGGCCTAATGCAAGGATGCAAATGGCGGCCGCTACGATGGCTGCCATTTGCGGCCACAGCAGCCCAGCAGTGGCCAGAACTCTGGCTGTGGCCGGCCTCGCAGAGCTGGCTGGGGAGGATTCCAGGGGGAGGGACAGATCGCCTCCTGCCACCTCAGATGCCCCGGACTGGAACAAGGTAAGGGATTCGTACATCCCTAGTAGATGATACTGAGCTAGGTGGAGTAATGACTCAATAAATGGCAGAGTAATGTGCTTAGGGATGTACGAAAGTCACTTACCTTTTCGCAGCTTGGCTTTGCAGTGGGGGGGAGGCACTTCGCTTTTCCCCCCGAAGTTCAGGCGAAGGGGGGGGAGGCTTCCCACCTCACCCGGCCGAAATTCAGGCCGGGGAGAAGCACCCCATCTCCCCGGCCATGAAACAAAAAGTAAAAAAAAAAAAGACCCCGTGATAGGCTACGTGACGATTTACGTAGCCTATCACGGCTAGATTTCCAAAGTCAGCCGTGATAGGCTACATAAATCGTCACGTAGCCTATCACGGGTGACTTTGGGGGGGGGGAAGCGCGTACGCAAATGGCAGCAGCCCATGGGCGCCGCCATTTGCGTTCCTTATTTTGGCACGTCTAGTCTACGTAAAGATTTACGTAGACTATGGCGAAAATAAGGGCAACGCAAATAGCAGACCAAAAAAGCAGACCAAATATCCAAATAAGTGTCAATTTGAAGGTGGCATCCATCTATCTATTGAGGTACCTATTATTTTCATCATCATCAAAATATTGGACAAGATGGCCCAGTGATGCTGCAAACAGTGCAAGGGGGGGGGAGAGATGGAGGTCATTTTACATAAATGTCCTCTATCTTCCAACATGTTCTCTATGTCTCTTCCAATCCCCATTTTCAGTTGAGCTTATAAAAAGAGGCCATTCCATTTACACCTTCAATATTCTCAGTTCTTTGGGTTATCACAAATATCTTTGCACTTCCTAGCAAAATGCATCAATAATTACAGAAGTTGGAGGCGGCTGCTCCCCTCGCCCTCCCCAAACTGCAGTATGGAACAAAACTCTTCATTCAAATGCCAACTGCTGAATTTTCATCTGCCCTAGCCTCTCACACTCCCTTGCATCCGTGTTTCCTTTCTGATTTTGTGCAGATTTGAAAAATAATGCATTTGTCCCCATATAGTGTTTAAATCTCTCTGTCACTCAATGTAAGCACTGCAGGAAATTATGTAGGGATGTCAGAGAATTTCTCCGCGAATCTCGGGGAGGCCGAATGCCAGCGCATTTGGCCCCCTGAAATCGGTGGCGAAACGGTCTCCCCCCCCGCCCCCCCCCGGGACGGGACTTACCTGGGGCGAATCTTCCTGGTGGCGGCGGTGTGGCGGCGGTGCAGCAGCGGGGCGGCGGCGGGGCGGTGGCGGTGCGGCGGCGGTGCGGCGGCAGCGGCTGCGGCGGCCGGTCTTCTGACCGGCTGCTGCCGCCGCCATTTCCAATAAAAAAAAGTAACAAAAAAGAAACGTGATATGCTACGAAAGATTTACGTAACCTATCATGGCTAGATTTTTTAAAAATACCGTGATAGGCTACGTAAATGTTTACGTAGCCTATCACGACTGAGTAAAAAAACCAAGAACAACCACGCGTATGCAAATGGCGGCGCCCATGGGCGCCGCCATTTGCGTACGTGCAGGTGTGGTTTTTTTGTTTTTACTCAGCCGTGATAGGCTATGTAAACATTTACGTAGCCTATCACGGCTGACTGCAGGGACGCAAATGGCCAGGATTCGGCCAGGATTCGGGGGAGGGAGGGACGGGACGCCTCCCCCCCCGGGCAGAATTTCGGGGGGGGGAGGGATGCGGCGCCTCCCTCCCGGCCAGAATTTCGGGGGGAGGGACGGAGCACCTCCCCCCCACCGCGAATCAATTTCGTAAGAAGGTAAGTGACTTTTGTACATCCCTAAAATTATGGGCAAAAGGAATGCATATTCCTGGTGACTCACAAATATCTCTGTCTGTCTTTCTATCTGTCCAACTTTGGATGAGGCAAGATGGCTCCCTCAACTTCACTCCCCTATTTGCAAGCTGCAAAAGACATTCCATTTAGGCAATTTTGGGGACCCCCTATGAACAGAAGGCAAAATGTCTGCCCCATTTAGTGGGATGGGAGATGCACATCTCAGTGCTTCTGGCATTGTCTGTGTATTTCTAAAAACAAACAAACAAACAAACAACGCCTTTTGTTTTACCAACAAGCTGGCAGATTGATGGCAGGAATCATTATTACCAATTAAAATCTAAAACAATAACACAGTTAAAACAGTGTTCTACTTTAGAGAATGCATTTAGCCCTCAAAGGCTTTGGTGAAAAGCCGTGTTTTTACTTGGCACCAAAATGAAACCAATGTCTGCACCAATCGGGCCTCCAAGGGGAGGGCATTCCACAACCGGGGTGCCACAGTAGATAAGGCCCCTCCCACATCCCACTGTAGTGTATGCCACGCACTGATGGGATGCAGAGGAGGGCCCCTCCAACAGATCTCAGTCCTCGGGCAGGCATATATAGGGAAAGGCACTCCCTCAGATACTGAGGTCCCAAGCCGCATGGGGCTTTAACTATCATCACCAAAACTTCGAATTCCAACCAGAAGCATATTGGCAGCCAGTGCAATCCCTTTAAAACTGGTGTTATATGATTTTTACAAGATGTTCTGGTCAGCGGTCTAACTGCTGCAGTTTGCACTAGCTGCAACTTCTGAGTTGTCTTCAAGGGCAGCCCCACATAGAGTGCATTGCAGTAGTCTAATCTTACAAATTACTTACTTACAAATATGGAGCCATCTGATAACAAGTCAGATTATTTCTTCTGTATTGCCCAGTGTTCTTTGCCATGACTGGCAGCGGTTCTCCAAGATGTCAGACCAAGGTCATTAGCAGCTCTGTTATAGCAGTTTTCGTGTGTGTGTTAATACCCATGTCATAAAAAGTAACAACAGGAGAGTGGACCATTAAGAAAGGGCAAAACTAAATGTTATCAGCAGCTCCAGGTCAAGCTCCTTCATCTCCTCCTGTAGCTCTTGGTATAACTTAGCTTAGGTCCTGATATCATTACATTATGCATTTTTCTTCCCCTACTCCAATGAAGTTCATTTCCAGCTCATAATGGAATCACCACCAACTAACCCTCCCTGCCAGTCCTCCTCCCCTTCCCAAGCAAATGCATCCTCGCAAGGTGAAAGGGTTGACTGTAGTTCTGTGGTAGACCACATGCTCTGTATGCCAAAGGTCATTGGTTTAATCCCCGGCATCTTCAGGAAATGAAACTACAGAAATGTAGACCTGGGAGAGGCAACCTGATGCTCTCCAGATGTTTTGGTGCACAACTCCCATCAGGAGGGATGTACGAATTCCTTACCTGACTCCAGTCGGGGCATCTGCTGGGGGGGGAGGCGATCCGTTCCTCCCCCCAGAATCCTCGACAGGGGGGGAGGTGATCCGGTCCTCCCCCCCAGAATCCTGCCCGGCTGGCTCCACTCCACGGCCATGCCAATCCACAGCAGGGCCTCCAGCCACTGCTGGGCTGGTGCG
This sequence comes from Heloderma suspectum, assembly GCF_057233095.1. Lineage (NCBI taxonomy): Eukaryota > Metazoa > Chordata > Lepidosauria > Squamata > Helodermatidae > Heloderma > Heloderma suspectum. The sequence goes on from NC_139470.1 coordinate 9,089,372, forward strand.
GACGCAAATGGCGTCCTGTGTAGGGGACGCCATTTGTGTCCCTATGGTACCCATGTGTCAGGGTGGACACTGAGCCCATAGAATCCCAGAGTAGTTCTGATTCTGAGAAAGAGCAGTCGCTCCTGGGAGAGGAGCGCGCTCCTCTTTCCCAGGGCCCACAGCTGACGGAGATTCCTCCCACCGGCATTCCTAGCTTAGATGGCAGTCCAGGGAGTGACAGAGCGTGGATAGCAGACTTGGTGGACGCGCGATGCTGACGCAGAGAGCGGCGCCAAATGAAGGGCGCGGAAAGGAGGCATAGTGCCCCGTTGGCGCGCAAACAACGGCTGTGCCCAGAGGCTCCAAGGGAAAAGGGGAGGGACTCTCCCTAGTCCTTAAGTTCAGGGGTCTGCCAGTAATTCCCTTTCAAACGGGGACCAACTGTTCCAACTTAGGGCATAGGTACTCTGCTGCTCAGATCTAGCTGCAAACGGTAGAGTTGTTACGTTGTAAAAGAAGAATAAAGTTCTGAAAGGAATCCCTTTGTCTGTGTCTGGACTTGGCTACCGGATTAGACTGAGAGAGGCCTCCAAGGAGCCCTTGACACCGTGATAGGCTACATAAAGATTTAGGTAGCCTATCATGGCTAAAGCAGGGATGCAAATGGCGGCCGCTACACCATTTGCGCCCCTGCTCTTTGCTGTGATAGGCTACATAAGTATTTACATAGTCTATTACGGTAAAGGTAGCCATGCAAATGGCGGCCTCTACGCCATTTGCGTGGCCGCCTTTACCGTGATAGGCTACATAAATACTTACGTAGCCTATCATGGCAAAGAGCAGGGGCACAAATGGTGTGGCGGCTGCCATTTGCATCCCTGCTCTTTGCCGTGATAGGCTACATAAATACTTACATAGCCTATCACAGCTGCCTGCAAGCACACAAATGGCGGCTGCTACAATGGCCTCCATTTGCAGCCGCAGTGGCCTGGTAGCGGCCAGCTGGGAGACCAGCCGGAGCCGCCGCCGGAGCCGCCGCTGCCAGAGCCGACGACGCTGCATCTGCCCCAGGTAAGCTCCATCCCCGGGGGGATTCCGCGGGGTGGCAGGGGGCAGGAGGCTGTTCCACCATGGATTCCGGCGGGGGCGGATTCTAAAGAATCCGGCCCCATTGGAGTCCATGGTGGAATTCTCTGACATCCCTACCCATAAGCCTCAGCCAGCACGGTCAATGCTCAGGAGTTATGGGAGTTGAAGTCCAAGACAGCTGGAGGGTACCAGGTTGCCTATCCCCGGAGCAGGCAACACTAATAACATAAGTAGAGCACCTCTGAATCAGGCCAAAGGTCTATCTAGTCCACAGTTGTGGTCCTACAGTGAACAATGGGAAGCCCAGAAGGTATACATGAGTGCAACTGCACCTTCCTGCTCATGTTCCCCAGCAACTGGTATTCAGAGGCATACAGCCTCTGAAACTGGAGGCAAGGCAGAGCCATCATGACTAGTAGTCACCAATGGCCTTCTCCTGAGCTGGATGGTCCAATGGTCAGACTCAGGGGAAGGCAGCTTCCTACATTCCTTTGGCCGCAGAGAGGGCTCACTGAGTGTGGCTTTTAGTCCTCATGCTGCAGGCCTGGATGCTCCTCAGTATGCTTAAGAGTGTGCCCCCTGTCCTGGGATAGATGGCAGCTATATTTTCCAATGCCTCCCTCGATGAACTGGACCAGGAGGCATTGTGGGCTGCTCTCCATAGTGGACGGAGGCATGCTGAGACTTAAGACATTAGGCCCTGTGTGTCAAATCTCTTTTAGCCTGAGGTCCAAATTCCATTTCAGAGAAGCTCTCAGGGCCCACAGTCCAGTGGTGGGCAGGGCCAAAATATGAAAAGGGGGGGGCAATTTAGCTTAAAGTGCTTACTGCCATTAACTAAGCCTTAGGAGAGGCTTTTAGAGTGGGAAAAAACCTGCACAAAAGCCGGGAAACCACCAATTGCAGTAGTCAGGGGAAGAGGGTGTGACCATCTAGGGAACCACAGGGGTGGGGGGCAGATTGGGACCTGAATTGGCCCACATTTGGCCTATGATCCTGAGGTTCAGGTCCCTTGCTTTAGACCATGAGGTAGGTTGTGCTACATTTTATAGAGGGACAGAGGGAACTCAAGATAGGGCTGCCATTTTTTTCAATGGACCATTGCTTCTTATAACGTATAACTTCCCCACAGTGTCTATAGAGGAACCCCATTGGTCTGAAAACTGAGCCCACTCAGACTCAGGACTCATTTAATCGGGAGTCACATCGACATGAACCAAACTGCTCCGAAGTGTCACTTGAACCAAGTTTTGCCTTTGTCTGGGTTTATCAGCAAATACCTCCTATTGTCCCTTATGTTTCTCGCAAATCATTTTGTATTAGGATTGAGTGTCTTCCATTTGTCTTGTTGACGCATTGAGGATTCTTTGCTCTCTGGCACTCGGACAGAAGTGTCTGTGTTCTGGCTTCACAAAACCAATGTCCATTATCGGTTGCATGTGGGAAAGACAAAGCATTCTTAATTTTGTTTATGCTGTAAACCCTGTGAAATCTTTACAGAGCAGTTGACCCAACATCACTTAATTTCCCAACATGAGGAGTATTTTGTACATGAAGGATATACAGTATTAATATTATGCAAGTTGTTGTTGTTGTTGTTGTTATTAACATTTCTATACCACCCAATAGCAATGGCACTCTGGCAGTATACAAAAGATTAAATCCTTAAAGATACAATATAAAAGATAATATAAACAACCATTTATATACAAAACAATTTTAAACACTCAACAATAAGCATCCCAGGAATGGTTTAAAAGCTGACAAATGCTGTCAAATGCCTGGGAGTAGAGGAAAGTCATCATCTGCCACTGAAATTATGACAGTGTTGATGCCTGGAGGACCTCAGTGGGGAGAGCATCCATTGCTGCACATATAAATTAGGATATGCACATTTTATACAGATCTGTGACCTCTTTTGTCCTCTTTTTGGGGGATACATTTCCTCTTGCTTTTTGGTGATGCATAAGTGGCCATGCTAAAGAAATCCTAAGAACATTCTTTTGAGGTGGCTTTTGGAAGTTGGCCATCTTAGCTCTTGGTTAACTTGTAGGCATTCATATCTCATTACAGTTGTCACCAACCGCATGACAAACGTTCTAAGAACAACATATATCAGGTCTACTACCAAATTAAGGGAGCAATCCTATGGCCACTAGACAGCGGCTAAACAGGTATAGGGTATCTAGTTTTCCGGGAACTGACCTTCACCCACTTCCGCGCTGCCTCGCAGGCAGCATTGAAAAGTCCCACGCTCCTCGCTTACAAGTGGAGCAAGGAGCGGCTGAAAAGGGGCATTCCCAGAGTGGGGGGAGGACGGAACTGCCTGTATGACACATCTAATGTGTCGTACGGCAGCCTCTTCCCCTACCCTGTCCTCCCACAACTAGACAGTCGCAATCGGCTGTCTAACCGAAAATGCAGGGCAGGAGAAGTGTGGAGGGAATGATCCCCTCCGTGCTTCTCCTGCCCTGCATTGGATAGGCGGTCGCCTCCGAGTTCGGAGGCGGCCGCCTATCTGAATAGGATTGCGCCCTAAAGGAATGTTCATCAGTCAAGAGTTTAAGTTGATTGAGCCAATAGTTAAATTGCATAGATTTGCATGTGGGTAAAAAATAGCATTTCTGAAGCAAATAAACCCCAGTAACACACATTTTCTTTGTTTTTAGAGGATGCACACATGAAATCTATTTAAACCATTGATTCTAACTCCCTCCTCTGTGCAGGGATCTTGTTTAAAGCATCCCTGACAGATGGCTGTCCAGTCTCTGCTTGAATACCTCCAGCATCAGAGAACCCACCACCTCTCTAGGAAGTTGGTTCCCTTTTCTGACTGCTCTGATTGGATTTTTTTCCCCTGATGTTCAACCAAAATCTGCCTTCCTGTAACTTAAACCTGTGATTTTGTGTCCTACAGTGACAAAGCAGGCATGATCTTGGAAGAGGTGTCCCCTCTGACTGAGAGAAGGAGAGAATGCCTGTTTTAATATTGTGCTTGTCATCCTACAGTGTTTATCAGCACTTATATTAAAAATATACCCAGTTAATCAGGATAAATATTTTAGTCAATTCAAAGATGAATTTAACTGAATAATCAATTAAGCATCCCAGTTCTATACACACTTATTTGGGAGTAAATCCCCATTGAACTCAGTGGGGCTTACTTCTCAGTAGACATGTATAGGAATCAGGGATGAGTGAGATTGTTATGCGAATTAACAAATTTGCACTTGCTGAACCAATGAGCAAATCGGCACAGAGTTGCACACTGAAATTCACCATTTCCTGAATTTAGCACTGTAGTTCTCCACTCAAAAAACAACAACAATGTGCACAAACAAATGCAAATCGTGGGAAAGTGCACCCCCAAATCCACAGGCTACAGAAAAGTGCACATAAAACTGAACACAATCATGACAATAATGCACAGAATTATCATAGGGAACATACCTTGCAAAAAAAGAAAGAAAGGAAGTGTACATTAGCAAAAAAAAATGTGCACAAAATGCACACTTGAGGGGAGGGAGTGCACATATTAATGTACCCAGTGTACCCAGAAATGCATATGCATTTTTGTGTGGACTTTTACAAACAAAAATCATACATTGATGCAGAATGGGGTCAAACCGACTACAGTCAGAAAAATAAGGACCTGAAATTGACAGATTTGCCTGTCCCTAAGAAATAGCATTAGATATGCAGTGCCAAGTAAGACTATATTTTACAAGTTCCAAGAAGGAGGCTAACAATTGGTGGCAAGGTCTGAAATTGGGGGAAAGCAAAAGCCCCGCTTCTGTTGCCTCTACTTGCCTCACAGGGAATGCAAGCTGAATATTGCTGTGTCCAAACTAGGAGGTAGTTACTCACCTTTTACATTGTTCAGTGCAATGGTTGTAAACTCAAGTTCGTGCCCAATATTATACAATTCCCCACAGCTGCTAGTCTCCCGGAGCCAAATTCTGACTAAGATGAAATTGCAGCACTTTAGCCAATTTCTCCAAGGGCAGAGTTCGTTTCAGGATCTTATTTCATTTCATTTCATTCTGGAGGCTTATGTTGATGTCTGAAACTGCTACTGTGAAACTACTGAGAGCCAGCATATCGTAATGGATAGGATGCCGGAGTTGGAACAGGGAGATCTGGCAGTCGTCAAACTAGTTTGGGAAGCGAAAGAGCTTTGGACTTGACTAGAGCAACTCCAGCTGTCCTTCGGAGCTCTCCTAGGTCCTGAAGTACCTGACTGAGTAACCACCTGTAAACCAGCTTCCTACCACTTTCTGTTGATGCTGCTGCCCACTGGGTGTCAGTTTCTGGAACCCACAGCATGCAGCATCCCAGCTCTACCAGAATATGACACAAATAAAATACATTCCACTGGATATACACAGCCAGACTGCTGTGGCTTTGTTTAATGTCATTTGTTTTAAAATAACTTCTGCATAAAACAGGCAATTAAAAACAGAGAGAGGGGGGGTAATTACACTGAAATTATGACTTCCAGCAAGCATGTTAGTCTGTTGCAGAAAAACCCAACAAAGAGACTTGTAGCAACTTAAAGACTGACACATTTATTAAGGCACATGCTTTTGTGGGCTAGATTCCACTTCATCAGATATACAAAGTATTATCTTTAGTTGGCAGGTACATATAAATATACACATGAGTACAGAGGTGGGGTGGGAGAAAATGTAAGAAGGTAAGGATAAATGACAGTGAAATGCAAAAAAAAACAAAACCCTACCATCTGTGAAAATCTAATTAAAGCTTATATCTAATTAAAAAAAGCACAGTGACCATTCGTAACAGCAGTCATTGGTGATAATCCAATCATCTTAGAATTTCTAAGTAAATTAAGACTTGCGGTGGGACAGGAAACCATTGTCTCTGTTCATACCCAAATGAGCCTTGTGATTAGTTTGAATTCAGTTAGCTCACACTGCAGTCTCCTTTTGAGGTTCCTCTATAGGGGAACAGAAAGGGGAGGAGTGAAAGCTACTGGAGACCACTGCTTTCTTCTTTACATCGATAAACCATTGGATCTGTCCTCTCCTGGCCTTGACAAGTTGCTCCAACAATAACTGAGGCCTCCCTGAACCCCTTACACCTTGAAATACAGTTCAGCTCTCTGAGGTTCCACCCCTTCCTTGAGATTTTGAAGGGGTAGGCCTCTAGGTCAGGGCCTCATGAACCCCTCTTCCTCTCTGGATTCTCTCCCGGCTAGTTGCTGCACTTACATGGAATGTCTGGGTTTCTGATGTGGACAGGATCAGTCTGTCTGGGGACAGGTCAGGCTCTGAGGATACAGGCTCCAGATGTCCGACTCCAGGGGCCCCTGGATTGAAGGCCTTTGATCTGACAGGTTCTGGGTTTGGCCTTGTCATAATGCTGGGATCAGGGTTGGTCTCCATTTCTGGTGAAGATGGATCAGTGGGTCTCCTCATCTGAATCGGAGTCTGAGACCAGGTTGCTGTTCTGGGCGGAGGTCCAGACAGGGTCAAAAATAAATTTCCCTAAGGGGAAAATGAACCATTCATCCACATCTTCCCTTGTTGTGTGTTCTGTTATCACACACACACACACACACACACACACATTTTCTTAGTGTCTTTCACTGCAAAAAAAATGCAGCACTTCAAACCATTTTCCTGTGTGGCAGCTTAGGTGGTACTGGTTGGATGAGAGTGGCTGGACCAGTAGCCTACTTACTGCTTTGCAAGTAAGGATGCTTGAAGGACCACCATCACTCATTTCAGCCTGACCACACTTTAAGATCAACAAGAGAGGCCCTTCTCCTCTGCCCACCTGTGAGAGCAGTTAGGTGGGTGACCGGCACCTGAAAGGGCCTTCTCTGCAGTGGCCCCCACCTTCGGAACAAGTTGCCATCAGGGGTCAGCCATGCTGTATCATTGCAGGCTTTTAAGAAGGCCTTGCAAACATATTCTTTTACCCTGGCCTTCTCCTGATAAGATTGCTATTGTTACTGTTGCTGGTTTTTATCATTGGTCTTTATGGCTGTTTTTATTGTGTCTATGCTTTTTGTCACTTTAAATTTTTGAATGGCCATGTGTTTTATTGTTGTAAGCCAGCTTGGGAAAGCTTCTGCCCTGAAAGGTGCCTAAGAAATATTTCAAATAAACTAGGGCGCAATCCTAATGCTGGCTGGGGAATGCTGGGAGTCGTAGGCCTTTTCTCTGTCTAAACCTGCATAGGATTGCGCTCTTAATTAATTAAGGAATTCGACCTTTGCAAATCCCAGTACAAAATGACCATGGTCTGCACCTGCTAATCCATTTCTTGCTTCCCCCCTCTCACCCTCGCTATGTTAGTGAGTTTCACCACGCAGACAATTTCTCAGACTTTCAAATACTATTTCTCAAGTGATGGAGGATTGTTATTTTCTCCTCGCTTTTTGCTTAGAAGTAAATGTGCTGCAGTTAATAGATGAATCTGCTGGTATTATCCACTGTTCTTTTGCATTGCACACAAGTCCTACTACAATCTTCAACTCAAAATACATATCAAGATGCATTTAAAAATGTGTACTTCAAGAGAAATTCCACTTAGAAATGCATATTTTGGGAGAAAATGCATTTTAACATCTGTGTTCAGATGCAAGTTTTCATGCAGATCTTTTTTTAAAATCATCATCATCAACACAAATGTAAGTAGAAATGTGGATAGAAAAGACCGATGTATGAATACATGAGAAAGTGATGGGGAACTTAAACAGACTTCTTTATCCTTCCCTGTTTGCAACTGTACTGGATGATCCCAAGTGAATCCAGGTCCTGTTTTAATAATGCCAATGACCTTACTGAAATGGAAACTTAAAAAAACCAAAAAACAAAAACATCAATGACAACAACCATTGATACCTTCCCTGAGAATTCCTGAAGAGGCATGTTTTTCTTAACGGTAGCCTCTCTCAGAAGCTTTAAAGCCTTTAAACTGTCCCTATCACCAGTGGAAGCTAATGCCGCTTTGCTTTCAGTATCAGCAGAGAGAGAATTCCACATTGGGTGAATGCTAAACAGCAAGTTGACTTCTCACAGGAACAAAGAGATGGCTGGGGGGTAGAGAGAAAAGCAAGTGTGTGTGTGTGGGGGGGTATTTCTTGAAAAATTGGCTTAAGTGTTTTATTGCCTATGCTCTAAGAATTTAGAGGAAATAAAAATACAGACAAATTAAGAGAGAGAGAGAGTGCAAAGCACTAGCTGTGTAAATGATAGCTGATGACAAAAAGATTCCCAAATAGCATCTTCTCTGTTGGAGGGAAGTGCAGGAACTAGGAAGGTGTAGATTTTAGGGATGTCGGAGAATTTCACCACAGATTCCAGAGAGGCTGAATGCCAGCGCATACGGCCCCCTGGAATCCATGGATGAATGAAGCCACCCACCCTGCCACCCCACGAACTGGGCCCGGAAAGGAGCCTACCTTTGTTGGCCATTCCAGTGGTCCTCGAATGGCGGCCGCATTTGTGGCCACCATTCACCTCCTTTCGAATGGCCGTGATAGGCTATGTAAGTATTTACATAACCTATCACAGCCTCCACAGGGACACCATTTGTGCCCCTGTCTTTTGCCGTGATAGGCTACGTAAATATATATGTAGCGTATCACGGAAAAAGACAGGGACGCAAATGGCGGTGGCTACGGCGGCCGCCATTTGTGTCCCTGAGCAGCCCAGTGGCCAAATGTCCAGCTGCGGGTGGCCCCAGCCAGCAGCTCCATGGAGTTGCCATGGAGCAGAGCCGGCCAGGGGGGATTCCAGGGGGAGGGATGGAGTGCCTCCCCACCCACCATGGATTGCCCGGAGTGGAGCCAGGTAAGAGTTTCATACATCCCTAGTGGATTTTGAAAAATCTGTCCCATCTCCATTTTGTGGATTGTCAGGTGCCACTTGTTCCATCATCTGCTTGTTGGCGGAATCAGATTCTTTCCGATTTCACCAATTTGCACAAATCCACTTTTGTGCAAATCCATATTTGTGCAGATTCGCTCTTGCACAAATGTGCAAAGCCTCCCCCAAATGTGAAAATACCCCCCAAAAGAGTGTTTTTGTTCTTCAGCTTATGGGGAAAATGCACATTTCGGGCTGGTGGGGTTTTTTTATGACTCCAAACCCCAGCCCTAGAGGAATCCCAACTGGAAGGAATCCCAGCTGGGAAGAATCCCCACTGTTATTGGAGATAGCAGTACAGATGTGGGCAGCAGGGGACTCAGCTGATGCTCAGAAGATCATCCACTCCTCCAAGTACTGGCTGAGTCCCATTCTCCATGCTGAGAGAGGCACAGAGCTCTCTGCCTCTCTCGGGACAGAGAATGGCAAAGAGCTTCCCTACACAAGCCATTTATTGAGCACTCATCATTCTTTACTCACGAGTGTTTACAGATTCTTTAGATAACATCATGACCCTCCAATTTCACTTCTATGTTTTAAGAGCACTTTCCTGGGTGGTCTTAGGTGGGGAAAATGGAGTGTTATTTGTGAAAGTGAAAGAAAACATGTTGTCCTACTTGTGTAACTGCATGATTGCACTATAGTACAGTGCCACCTAGAGGCTATTCAGCAGGAAAGCAGGAAAGGAAAAGCTCCTTTTGTAGAGCTCAGATCTCAATTCACTGCCCCCTCACAAGAATGCACCCCCAGAAATCCCCCCTTTTCAACCACCTCCTTAGTGAATTTGAGCTAAAAGTTCAAATATTTGAACTTGCAACTCAGCCTTACTGAGGACACCATGTTCGTCCTCCTGACCATTGTAATACCTTCTCTATTTTTCTTCTCCCCCCCCCCTCGCTTTCCTTCCAGAAGTAACAGCAACATGTTCAGTGAGGTCGTGCAGTTGAACTTTGAAATTGCCAGCTTCAGCAGTCTCTCAGGCACGCAGCCGATCACCTGGCAGGTGGAATACCCCCGAAAGAGGACAACAGATACAGCCCTCTCCGAAATCTTCATTTGCCAGAAGGACCTTGTGGGAATTGTGCCACTGGCAATGGTAAGCATGGGGGTTTAAATTGGCTTTCATTCTTACATATAAGTCTTGCAGCTGGTTTAGAGTGAAAACTGCTATTTATTTAGTTATTTAGTTATTTATTACTTTAAAAAAAAATCCACCTCTCTTCCAAAGACCTCAAGTAGCAGTGCATTGTCTGTCCAAACATTCCCTACATCTTATCCTCACAACATCCCTATAAAGCTAGTTAGGCTATGAGAGGGTGATTGGTCTGAGGTCACAGGGTAAGACTGCAATCCTATACCCCGCTCATAAGAACATCAGAAGAGCCCTGCTGGGTCGGACCAAGGGTCCATCTAGTCCAGCATTCTGTTCACACACTGGCCAACCAGCTGTCAACTGGGAACCCACAAACAGGGCATGAGCACAACAGCACCCTCGCACCCATGTTCCCCAGCAACTGGTGTACGTAAGCATACTGCTTCTGATCTTGGAGGTAGCACATAGCCATCAGGAATAGTAGCGATTGACAGCCTTCTCCTCCAGGAATTTGTCTAACCCCTTTTAAAGCCATCCCAATTGGTGGCCATCACTGTGTCTTGTGGAAGTGAGTTCCGCAGTTTTACTATGTGCTGTGTGAAGAAGCCCTTCCTTTTACCTGTCCTGAATCTCCCACCAATCAGTTTCGTGGGATGACCCCAGGTTCTAGTATTTTGGGAGTGGGAGAAAAATGTCTCCCTGCGAGTAAGCCCCGTTCAACTCAGTGGGGCCTACCCATGGGCAGAGATGTATAGGATTACACTATAGCTAGGTGCCTGGGCCTCCCTAGTTTAAATCCACCACTCTAACCACTTCAGTGCACTGACTCTCCACTGCTATTCAGGACTCATTCAGCTGAAAGATAGCTCTGTGAGCTACAGCATTCACACTGGAGCCATGTGCAGATGTCCTCTTGATGTTCTCCACCCTATTTTTGGGCAGAGAAATTGAGGTGTGTGTGTGTGGGGGGGGAGAATTTCACTGAATTTCTCCAGGGGAAGGAGAAATTCTCAGTTCCTCGGTGGTGGAGCTGACCATTAGCAGTGGTTGTAGCACAGCTTCTTTCTTTTTTGCTCGGGATTTTTGTTTCTTGTGCTGCCACTGCAAGTGGCAACATCAGCAGATGTGTGGGCAGCCTGGTTACCATTGTACATCCTTCACCATGCCCCATACGTAGTGTCATTCAAGGGCATAGTGTGTGGGGGTGGGGGATGGGGGGAGAGGCCACCACAAAAATGATGGAGAAAATTTGATAGTGGCCAGGAGGTTAATGTGTGCTTTTTCTTTCAATTCTACATCTTATCTCCACTGCTTTGCAGCCTCCCAGGCTGCCTGCACTTTCTGATATGAGAAAGCCCTATGGGAGGAATGACCTCATGATGTCCTCCCCTGGGCTTCAATTGTAGTGTGGGAAACTGAGGAGGTGATTGCATAGTGAAAGACAGCACACTCACACAAACTCCTTGTCCACCTCACAAATAAGGTAAGCACAAGAACACTGAACCCAATCCATGAGAACTTCTCCTTTGAATTTCTATTCAGAAGCAATTTCTCTTCTATAAAACAGAATGAGAATGGTCAGAAAATGTGAAAGAAATTTTTGGCACAGCACTAATTTATATCCATATTGTACATTCTGAAAAGCAATATAGGAGTAGTGTAGTAGGGTTGGCAGAAAAATCCATAATAGAACCAAATGACTTCAGATTTTTATATATCTGACCTGTGGGTTCTGCAGCGGAGTGGCCTTTCCCCTGTTTAGTGGATTCCTCAAACTTGAGGATCGTTTTCCTAACCTTAGGGAATTTTGTGCAAATTTTGTCATAGAAAAATACGCAAAAAACTTAAAGAGCAGCCGAAAATGCACATTTCCCCCATAGGCTAAAGCCTGAAAATGTGCATTCGGGGGGATTTGCACATTTTGTGGGAATTTGTGCATTTTTGCATGTGTAAATTTGTGCAAATGTGAATTTGCACAAATTTGGAAACTAAAAAAAATCCAATTCCATTGATAGGCAGATAGCAGAATAAAAGGCTCCTGACAGCCTGCGAAACACAGATGGAATGAATGTTACACTACACACACATATATATATATATATATATATATATATATATATATATATGTGGATTTTACTCTATCTGTCTATCTATCTCCCTACTTGGAAGTACATCAGGATATAAATGTAACACAGAGAGAAATAATGGCCTTCTTTCTACTTGATTTCTCCTCCAATCAGAATCCAGACTGGATGTTATGTTCGCAGTTATGACCATATGAAGCTGTCTTTTTCAGAATCAGAACATTGGTCCATCCAGCCCAGTACTATCTATTCTGATCAACAGCATCTCTCAAATGGATCACACAGTGATTGGGATGACACCACAGTGCTGTGTAGCCACACAGATTTGCCTGATATCACTGATGGCAAGAGAAGCCAGCTGTGAATGAGTGCAAGGGAAGGCTATGTGAACCCAAACAGCCAGACAGGGAGTTCCAAAAAATGGTTGACAAAAAGGTAAAACATGTTTATGAAAAAGAAAAAAGCCAAAAAAATGTTTATGAAAAATTGAAAATACTTTTGGCTTAGCCCTAGTTAGAATATTTTAAAGAAAAAATATATGGAGTTTTCAATGGTAATCATAAGCCCATGGAACATCAAGGTGATTTGGAGTAGTTGAACAAAAATAAAATAAAATCAGACTTCAGATTGTTACCAGGACACTTCCTAAAAATACGCTTTGAAATTCCTTCTTAATGCTGAGTGCATCTGTTTTTCTGCCATGCCTAGTGATAAGGCTTGGCACAGACAGTAATGCAGCACACTAATAGTATCCAGGTGGATAAGGTGCCACTTTTTAAAGGCTTTGCTAGCAGGATATGACTAGATAAAGAGAATGTTCATGGCTTTCTCTTCGCTAGCTCTGCAGCTCCAGCCAGGCTCCTTTTTATTTCTTCTTCATTTGAACGTTAATCTCCTGCCTAGCTGATTACCTGGCAGTTCCCTTGTTCAGAATTGCAGAGAGAGAGAGAGAGTCAAAGGGAAAGTTTGATGCTGCCATCTGCCAAGAAGTCAAAATTGCTCTGTGCATTCAGCAAATCTAAGTACCGCCAGTTCTGCATTAAAAACGAGGTCCCCACAGTTGGTACCAAGCATGTCCCTTTCAGCCAGATTGGGATATTTACAACTTCACAGATGCTGCAAGAGGTCTGGTCTACAGATGGAGCAGAATGAGGGCATAGAATCCTAGGAGGAACAGTGAACTACTCTGCAGTTGAAAAAAGAAAATCCCAGCACCTCAGGGGTAAACATGTCAGCCTAAGCTGGTGCCACAATTGATGGGTCCTCAAGGCACCCTTCCTATGTTGGAGGGGAGCCTCCCTCCCAGACATGGCCTAACCTGGCAGCACTGTTGAGTGGCTGTACACTTCCTTTCTAGATGTGCTACAGTGCCTCAGGGCATCTAAGACAGCATCACAAGAACATAAGAGCCCCACTGGGTCAGACCCAGGGTCCATCAAGTCCAGCATTCTGTTCACTCAATGGTCAACCAGCTGCCCATGGGAAACCCACAGGCAGGACAGCCCTCCCACCCATGTTCCCCAGCAACTGGTGTACATGGGCATCCTACCTCTGATACTGGGGGGAGCATATAGCCATCAGGACTAGTAGCCATGGATAGCCATAGTTTAACTACACACTGGGTGAAGAAGCCCTTCCCTTGATCTGTCCTGAATTTCCCACCAATCAGTTGAATCTCCCACCAATCACACAAAAGGTAGGAAACCACCAAATAATTGGTCTTTGGAAAAAGGGCAGCCAGTCTGGATTATTTATTTATTTATTTATTACATTTATATCCTGCCTTTTTTCCTTCTTAAGGAACCCAAGGCAGTGTACATAATCCTTGTCCTCCTCCATTTTATCCTCACAACAACAACCCTGTGAGGTAGATTGGGTTGACAGTCTGTAACTGGCCCAAAGACACCCAGTGAGCTTCCACGGCCAAGTGGGGACTAGAACCCGGATCTCCTGACTCCCAGTCCAACGGTCTTGCCACTGCACCACACTGGCTCCCATTGTGATTGTTAAGATGGCCCTTGGGGTGGCTATAGTTAGAGGCCTTAGGCCACAGTTTAGTTGCATCCAAAACCAGTTTGGGATTGACTGGTGTCTGGGGGAAGCCCAAGAAGACATCAGGCTATTCAGCTCAGGACCAGGAGATGTGAAAGACCACCTCCTCCTGTATGAACCTGTCTCAACCTATATACTTCATCTGAAACTCTGATGTGATGTGTCCCGCCTCCTGGAGAGGTGAGTTAGATCAGAAGCTGAGACAGGGCCTTGTGCATAGTGGCACCCTGGTTGTGGTACTTCCTTCCCAGAGAAGTTAGGTTGCCTCCCTCATTAGTGGCCATTAGACTACTGGTAAAAGTGATACTGTTCCATTAAGCTTTTGCTGATTAAGCTGCTCTTTCATTTTAGAAGGTTCCACTCTTTTTTATTTTAGCTGTTCTGTTTTAGTTTTCTTTGGCATTGTTGTCTTTTATTGTGTTGGTGGTGTTGTTTTAAATGTCCTCAGGCACTCCTCAGGCAGGTGGGAGGGGGGGCTTCAGAAATATTTTACAGAAAACAAATAAATATTGCAACAGTACAGACCAGGCCTCTGATGGAGAAACAGCAACGCCATTCGAATTCCTCGGCTTGACCTCCTCCAGGGCCTTCATTCCGTTTCTGTTGATAACTCGCATGGCAATCTTGGCTGCCATAGCCAGACCCTCCATCCTGGTGAGAAATGCTCCCTTGCCTTGCCTTCTCTTCACTCTGATCTGGCAGGCGAAGGCAGCAACTGTGGGCACATATGGCGGCTGCGGTACTTGGCAGCGGCTGCGTCAGAAAGCATCGCTCCGTAATGTCGTTCGCACATGGCAGCATCTGGGGCGGGAGCTGGCTGGCTGGAGGCTGGCCAGTTCTGAAGTTTCTCCAATATCTTCTGCTCATGCTGCCGCAGCAGCTGTAAAGTTGCCCGCGGGGGCTCTGTTGATGGAACTGGCGTATGGAATCGCTGTCTTTTCCGAGACGAACGAAGGCATTAAGTATCACTTTCCCTCTTGGTTGTCAAGCTGTGGCTTAGAAGAAGGGCTGCATAAAAAACCCTGCTGGAGGAAGATCAAGATGAAGAACCTCAGGGAAGAACTCAGTGACCAGTCGCTGGACTTCCAGTGTGCTGCCCTAAAGACAAGACAAGCCTCATCCCATCTGTGTGCAATAAGCTAAAAACTGGCTACTGCTTGCTCACCTTCCAGCTCTTCTCTCTGTCCCTTCCCTTGGATGTGCTTCAGTGATGTCACAGAATGTGCATGAACATTCTGACTTCTGGAGAAGAGAGGGGAAGGGACACAGCCATTGTGGGAATGATGAAAATCGGGCAGCAGCTAGTAGGGATCTAAAAGTTAGTTGCAAATGAAGGAAAAAGGAGCACTCATAGCTCAACAATAGAGCACATGCTTTGCATTCAGAAAGTCCGAGGTTCAGTCCCCAGTGTTTCCAGTTAAAAGGACCCCAGGAAAAAGGATTGCCAGAGACCTTCTGGAACTTTGCAGCTACAGAAAAGAAAAGGGGGGGAAAGTACAACACAGCCAAGGAAGAGAGGGACACCTGATTTGGCAACTGTTTCTTCCCTCTCCTCCCTTGCACGTGCTGCGACAACTCCGGAAGAAAGGGAGGCATCCATTTCTGTTCACATGATGGACAAAATTAACCCATCTCATTTATAAGGGTGAATGGTGAGAAGGATTATATTCATAAGGACAAGAACATAGGAACGTAGGAAGCTGCCTTAGTCTGAGTCAGACAATTGGTCCATCTAGCCCAGTATTGTCGACACTGACTGGCAGCAGTGGCTCTCCAGGGGTTCAGGCAGGTTTCTTTCCTCACCCTACCTGAAGAAGCCGGGGATCAAACCTGGGGCCTTCTGCATGCCAAGCATGTGCTCTGTCACACTGAGCTATGGCCCCTCCCTCAGAAGAGCCATGCTGGATCAGACCAAGGGTCTGACTAGTCCAGCGTTCTGTTCACACAGTGGCCAACCAGATGTCCCAATGGGATTCTCCAAAGATTGTCTCACTGCTCATTTCATGCCTGATGTCAGGTCTGTGAACCCCCCTTCCCCCACCCCGCACCCCTGTGTTGCAGTAAAACAGAGACTCGAATTTCCAGTCAACACTCCTTTATTGTGCTAACAGCAGCCTTTCAAACTATTTGAGTCAGTAGGGTGTATGGATTCTGTAAAATCCATTCCGTCTGTGTTTCATGGATTGTTAGGCACCTTCCATTCCATCAGCTGCCCATCGATGGAACTGGATTTTTTAAGTTTCTGAATTTTAGGGATGTACGAAAGTCACTTACCTTTTCGCAGGGGTGCTTCGCGGTGGGAGGGAGGCGCTTCGCTTCTCCCCCCAAAGTTCAGGCGAGGGGGGGGAGCCGTCCCGCCTTGCTCAGCCAAAATTCAGGCCGGGGAGAAGCGCCCCGTCTCCCCGGCCGCGAAAGTGTAAAACAAAAAACAAACAAACAAAAAAACCCCGTGATAGGCTACGTAACAATTAACGTAGCCTATCATGGCTAGATCTCCAAAGTCAGCCATGATAGGCTACGTAAATTGTTACGTAGCCTATCACGGGTGACTTTGGAAAAAAAAAAAGCGCATACGCAAATGGCGGCGGCCTATGGGCGCCGCCATTTGCGTAAGGAATGCAAATGGCGGCGCCCATAGGCCGCCGCCATTTGCGTACGCGCTTTTTTTTTTCTTTTCAAAGTCACCCGTGATAGGCTACGTAACAATTTACGTAGCCTATCATGGCTGACTTTGGAGATCTAGCCGTGATAGGCTATGTTAATCGTTACGTAGCCTATCATGGGGTTTTGTTTTGTTTTTAACACTTTACCTTGTAATGGCGGCGGCGGCAGCTGGTCGGAAGACCGGCTGCCGCCCCTGCCCCTGACGAAAGGCCGACAAACTGCCGCCGGGACCCGCCGCCGGGAGGGACATTCGCCAAAGGTAAGTCCCATCCCGTGGGGGGCAGGGGGCGGAGAATTTCACCGCCGATTTTGGGGGGCCGAATGCATTGGCACTCGGCCCTCCGAAGATTCAGGGAGAAATTCTCCGCCATCCCTACTGAATTTGCTCAAATTTTCACATGCAAAAATGCACAAATTCCCTCCTAATGCTCATTTTCATGTTTTAGCCTATGGGGGAAATGTGCATTTTGGGCCATTTTTTTTTAAAATGCATATTTTTCTATGATGAAATTTGCATAAAATTCCTGGTTTTTTTGCAAAATTCCAGACTGCTGGAAAAACAGTCTTCAAGGCTGTAGAATCCATCTGACGGGGGGGAAGCCAGACTGGTGCAGAATCTGAGGATCGGATTCATCAAAATCCAAACTCATTTGGTTCCATTGCAGATTTCTTCCACATCCCTAGTAGAGGCTAAGGACTGCCCCCCAGGACTTAATTAGCTAAATCTGAGTTCTCGGTTAAGGAAAACTCCAGTAGGGAAGGGAGTTGCTGCTCAACTAAATATAAGCTACTTCACAATACCAGAATGGCTTTTTGAGCTCCTCCTTCAGGGGAGGTCCTCACTCCCTTGCCTCTGGTGGGTGGCTGGCCTGGCAGAGCACCTCCCTCTGCTCATAAGGTCTGCCCTCTTGGATCAACGGTGGACTCTTGTGTCTGCCAATTCATGCCCACCGCCCCTGAAAGAAGCTGATTTCCCACAGTGGGAGAGGAAGGTGGTATCTGACCCGCCTAACTGATATACTCTTGGGAAGGTTCTTTGCTGGTTCCTGGAGAGTCTTCGGGAATTCCCTCCCTTGCCTTCTGCCCCAGCTGTTTTTTCTCCTAGCCCCACCTCTAAATCAGAATCTTCAGACTCAATAGGGAGCCTGGGCCCAATCCTGATGCCTGATTCCAATTCCTGCTTGCAATTGCTGCACATAGTCCATGCAAAAGGAAACTCGCACAAATAGAGCATCAGTTGAACGGGAGATTTGCACAAATCCCCCCAAATTTCCTAATTTGCACTAATTTCCTCCATAGACTAGAGCAGGGCTGATTCAGACTTCTGGGGGAAATTGAGCAAATTGAACTGGGAATCGAGAATGAAGAAACAAGAGCACATGTTCAACGATTTGCAAATATTTTCAGTGGACACATGCTCACACCCGTGCTCACATTCAGGGCTTCAAACATGGCATTCTTGCATGTTTTGTGAGCAAAAATGAAATTCTAGCAACCACCCACCCATGTTCCCCAGCAACTGGCATAAAAAGGCATACTGCTTTTGATACTGCAGGTAGCACATAGCCATCAGGACTAGGAGCCATGGATAGCGTTGTCTTCCATGGCTTTATCTAATCCCCTTTTAAAGCCATCGGAATTGGTGGCCATCATTACATCTTGTAGTGTCCATACAAACATGCTACAGCATGGACTGAGTTCCTAGATGGTGCTGAGCACCCTTACATTTAGGGCGCATCCAGGAATGTTGGGAAGTATGACAAATGGAGCCCTCCTGCTTTTGCCCCATCTCTGCTAAGTATTTTTTTTTTTGCCAGCCACTGAGAGCAACGAGGAGACTCCATAATGGACCGCGAGACAAACATCCTTGGTGATGAGAATTTGTCTAGATAATGAATTGTAAACTGAAAAGCTGAGCGAGGCAAACATGTGTCAGATGACAAAGTGAAGGTGAAACGTCATTCATATATGTGCATGCATACTTGTATACATACATATAAAGTCCCAGTGAATTTGTCATCCTGCCCTTCACTCATCGCATTCCATGATGCTAAAGTGTTTTCCTCCTCAGAGAGTTAGATTTTATTTATTTTATTTTATTTTATTTCATTCATTCATTCACTTCATATCATTTCTATACCACCCAATAGCCGAAGCTCTCTGGGAGGTTCACAAAAATTCAAACCAAAGAGCACACAATAAAACTATATAAAATATATAAAACATTAAAACCACAGTATAACAGTACAACCACAATAAAACCCAGCAGCAGTGCAGTGATTTAAAATACAAATTTAAAACAGCAAAGCTAAACGTCTAGAAAGCTAAAATGCTAAAATGCCTGGGAAAATAAAAAAGGTCTTCACCTGGCTCTGGAAAGAATACAATGTAGGTGCCAGGTGAACCTCACTAGGGAGCTCATCCCACAGCTGGGGTGCCACAGCAGAAAAGGCCTTCCTCCTAGTAGCCACCCACCTCACTTCCAAATTTATCTATTTTTATCTTCGTCATTGGCTATGTTGGCTTAGGCTGATGGGAACTGAAGCCCAAAATACCTGAGGACACTAGGGATGTTGGAGAAATCTGCAGCAGAATCAGTTTGGATTTCTGTGCATCTGTCCCACTGATTCCACAGCAGACTGGCTTTTCCAGGACTGCATGGATTCCACTGACTTGTGGACTTTTTTTTTTTTTTTTTTACTTTCTGGAATTTTATGGAAATGTCATCATAGACAAATACATAAAATAAAATAAAAACACCAACCGAAACTGTGCATTTCCCCCCATAAGCCAAAGCAGAAAAATGCACATTTGGGGGGGATTTGTGCAAGTGCAAATTTGCACAGGTGTGAATTTGCACACATGCGAATTTGTGCAAATGCAAGCAATGGAATAAAAGGCGCCTGATGATCTGTGAAATGCAGACATAGCAGGTTGTGCAAAATCTGTACATCCCTGGAGGGCACCAGGTTGAGGAAGGATGTTCTACAACGTTTTCACCAGAAAGAAACAATGTCCCCTAATTCCAGCAATTACCAGTAACAGTTTTCTTTCTGCAGCAAGAACAAGAAAGCAATGAAAGATAAAATATCCCAAGAAATCTATTGATGTTTGCTGTTTGGGTGCTTTTTCAGCCCAGCCAGTAGTACGGGGCTGGACAACTTCTGGAGGTCTCAGGCCATTTTTGACCCTCAGGCATCATTCCACACACATCCCCAAAAAAAGAAAAGGCTTGAAATCACCCGTTTCCACAAAAATTTGTTGGCAGTTTTGCCCCCCTCCCAACAATCTTTTTAAAAAAATACTTTTTATTCTATTTTTATCTTTATAAATGAAATAAACAGTACCAACGACCTAATCAGTATCTACAGTTTCCCAACAATACAGTATTCTTAGGAGGACACAGCGATAACGAAAAAGGGAAAAAAATTAAAAAAGAAAACAGAAGGAGAAGGAAGAAGAAGGCAAGAAAGAAAATGAAAAAATATTAAAAAGTTACTTAAAAGGATTAAATTTAATCTCCATTACGCACAAACTTCAAATACCATTCTACTTAAAAGTTATACCTATAACATTGGCAATATTACAATTCAGTACAGCATAGATAATCAAGCTTACATTTCAGTATCATATCATCACTCTTATAGCAAGGGAGCAAGCCTACAATTCATTTCCAGTAACCATATATTGCCCTCCAGCTAACATATAATAGTAGAGCTTAACAATTTAACCAGCCTAAAATATTACTAACCAGTCTCATAATAATGATAGTAATAATAGTAAAAAAGGAAAGAAATTAGAAAGGATAAATAATAATAAGTCACTAATAAATAATAATAAGTCACTAATAAATGTTATATTGTTGTATAATAATAAAGCTTAAAATCAACCTTGCAGCGATCACTGATGTATTTTGTACTAGATATATAAATGAGTGTGCACATTTCTATACACCCTTAAACAGTAAATTTAAGTACAATATATCATATCCATTTAAAGAGAAAGGATTTAAAATGGGGGGAGAAAAAATGAGAGAAAAAAGACAAATATATATGAGCAATTATCTCTGGCCTAGCCTGGATCTTACAGACTAAACATAACCAGTTGACAAAACGTGTTTATAAATTCCATTTCATGGGGCTGAAACAGAAGTCTCACTTGCCCCGCTCCCAACAATCCTTATGAAGATCACCCTTCTAGGAGAAGTGGGGAAACAGTGATGCGTTCCATACAGCTCACAGCTGGGCAATGGGGAAGAGTGAGTGGAGCTCCTGGAGCGGCCCAAAGGCTGCAGGTCAAGAGGATCTTTTTATTCACCCTGCAAAAAATGCATTCACTACTAAAGCTCCCTGCCCAAGCTGTCATGCTGCGGTGGTCAGCTTCCACAATGGCACACTGGAGAGAATGGAAACTTTGGCAAATGAAATGGAAAGGACGGGATTGGCAGCATTAATTTTAATCGGAGGCCTCTACAAGCCTGGCTTCTCTCCCGCTTCCCCTCCCCACTGGATCAACAGGGATTGTCCTTCTGCAAGGGTTTGTTACCTCCCCAAACAATAATAAATGCTCTTACATTGCAATTGATTACACTCGTAAGCCTTCTGAAATCCTCTATTAGTGAAACATGGTGAAACTGCAGTTTGGATGCGCTGACGTCTATTGAATACGGAATGTCAGTATTGGCATTTTAGATACGTTGCTCCTCCATTGTCCTCATAAGTTGTAACAAAATGGGGATTCGCTACATTTGGTGGGGACACCGGATGAATTCAAACAAACCTTTCTCTTTTTTCCAGTAAGGTTAGGCTTCCCGCATGCAGCAAAATGGAGCCGTAGACAGGACTGTACCACTTGACACTACAGCCTTTTTGAATGCTCACCCGTCTTTTTGTTTTGTTTTTTTAAACCTCCTTGCAAATGGAAAATAAGCAGACCAAGGACAGAGAGTCTACCTAGCCCTTTCTCTGGTCTGCTGGTTTTCTATTTAGAGCAGGGGTTGGCAACTTCTGGCCCTCCTACAACTCCCATCAGCCCTTCCCAGCATAGCCAATGGGATTGTAACACTGGAGAAGCCATTTTAGACCAGCTCTAGTAGAGCATTCAGAAGTGATGCTTCCCCACACCTGCAATCCAAAGCGGTGCTGTTCATTCTGCCCTCCTTAGGACTTCTTATCTTGCACAAGTACATTGGTCCTTGCTTCCCACAGTTTGCCTATAATCTCCCAGCATGATGGCTGCCGGCCCTCCATCACTGGCATCTGAGGAGACTTTTATCACACTTCCACTCCTAAGTCAGCAGTCTAAGGATATGGAAGTTACTTCTATTTAGTTGATGTACCAGAGGAAAATGGTTTCCCTGCCTTCTTGCCTGCAAAGAGCTCTTTTCTTCATCAAGTGTTCCAATGCGGAACCGATGCGTGCGGCAGAGGATTCCGAGGAATGTTCTAGGGTGTGCACTCAGGTTAATACCAGCCTTGTTGGGCTTCACCATTGACTTCCATGAACTGTGAGCATGGCCAAGAATGCAGCCAACTCAGTTGCAGGGAGTGGAGGCGGGACTGATAGTTTTGGACATAATGTCATTCAGGGAGGTTTGTCCACCATGACTGACTTCCTTCTTGAGAAAGGCGTGATCAGATTCTGAGCAACTCTAGAGTTTCCTCAAAGACAGTGTGAAAGCCATGGCCATCTAGGCATGGGCAAGCTCACCACAGCTTGCCCCGTGTGTGGCTTACCAGACCCCTGCTGGCCACCCAACCCTGCCCACTGCAGGTGGCAAGCCACTGGGCAGTCTGTGGCACACGCCTACCTGCCCCCTTAATGAGCTGCCATTTTGCATGCAAATGGTACCTCAGCCTTTTTCATAAAGGGCCATCTATGCAAATGACAGCCACCAAACGGTCATTTACAGAACAGTACAAGTGTAAATGGCCCATCCCCCCCTGCAATGTTGCGTAAATGTTTGCTTTATGGCTGCCATATACATAAAAGGCTGAGCCACCAATTTGCACAAAATGGCAGCTCAGTGGAGGCCTGCCGCACTTGCCCGACTCTGCATGTGCTGAGTCGGGCAAGTGCAGTGGTCCATGGGTTGGCATCCAGGGGGCTGAGCCAGCAAGAAATTGACGAGCTTGAGCCCCAACCAGACACCCACAACATCCCTACTGCCACAGAGGGCCCTGTGGTACTCTGGGCTGGAAATTTCCCAGCTTGATCCATAGAGTAAGCTTCTACTTCTTCTCCTTCTCCTCCTCCTCCTCCTCTTCCTCCTCCTCCTCCAAATGTTTTTGGACAACAGAGCGAGCAAACGGACACACAAAATGTCACATTCCTCCTCTTTCCCTCTTCCTACTTGCCCTCCATCTCTTTTCCTGACATTTTTATGGCTGCTTTACCATCAGAGTTCCTTCCACCACATGATCAAGTGCCTGTGTTATTACTAGTGCTTATCAAAAATTAAAGATGGACCTCCAAAATGAGGCGAGAGCCGGTGGTAATGTCTCCCTACAGAGTTGCAAAATGGACTAAACTAAACTGAGATTTTTTTTGGCAGGGAGCTGGGAAATGTAGGTTTCACTCAGGTTTCTTTGCTTTCTTGTTTTCTCTCTCCCCAAAATGGGATTCTGAAAATAAAACTCACAAATAGAGGCCCAAGGGCTCAGGCAGCATTCTGTGGCCTGCCTTGTTAAAAAATTGAAGAGCTGAAGAACCCTCAGCACGATGGATTCCTCCCGTTACAAGAGACAGGCGCGCCATTAATAAGCCCCGTCCAGTTAATCTACACAGATAAAACAAGCCAGAAATCCTCTGATTCAACAGTGGAAAAAAATTATGCATGGGACAGATCTGGCTTATTTTAAAATATTTATTTAACAACTCTCTTGCTAGCAAGCTTTACAGTCCATAAAAGCATTGGGGAGTGTGTGTGTGTGTGTGTGTGTGTGTGCGCGCGCGCGGGGGGATAAAATAAAATGAGGATACTTACTGCTTGCTTCCCCACGAGCTGGCCTGACTCAATCTGCATTCAGTCAGGCCAGCTTGCAGATTTTCCCATTTTCCTCGTAAATAGAAAGTTTCACAAATTGCAGGCGCAATGCGCAAAATTTGCACAAATCACAGCTGTAATTTGAGCAAATTGCGGCTGGAATTTGCACAGGTGGAGCATATTGCAGACATAATTTGCACAAATTATGCACACTGCGGCCACAATTCACACAACTTTCTATTTAAGGGGAAAAAAATAAAAAAGTCCCCAGATTTCAGGAAAAACCGACAGCACGGATCACGAATGCAAGCCGAGCTGGGCAGGCCATGGGAATCCATTGGGCTCAAAGATTTGCAAATGATGGACATCCCTACTCTATCCTGAGTCAGACCATTGCTACATCCAATGCAGTATTGTCTACACCCAGAGAAGGTAACACAGTGCTTGTGGACACCAATGCACCCCCAGACACCTTTCTTATCACCCGCCAAGGTTCCCTACCTCTCCCACTTTTTATAAATAAATGAATACATTTTCTTTCTTGCAGCTGGGATGGCTGTGAAGTAAGTGTCTGTTGAAGGTGAAAAATGTGGGTTCCACGGAGCAGTTTAGTCTGTTGGGGCTCAGACCCCACCTCTGTCTTGCACTCAGTGTTTTGGGCAGGTTGCTTGCCCTTGCCATGCATCCCATGGCTGCCATTTTGTGCTTCTCACATTGGCAAATATACCCATGTCCCCCAAACGTTGCCTTCCCTGGTCTACACTGAGTGGCACCAGAGCCAGCCCAAAACATTTTGCCCTGGTCTACACTGAGTGGCACCAGAGCCAGCCCAAAACATTTTGCTGCCCGAGGCCAAGCCCAGTCCCCCCACCCTCATTCCATGCACATAGGGTGACTAGACTCGCAGATGTTGTTGTTTTCAACATTGGTGATATTGAAGTCCTCTTCTTCATCTGAGGGCAGCAAGCTAGATTAGGGGGTGCAAGATAGGCTGTATGGACCACTCAGATCTGCACTTTGCCACTGCCCACCCCACAGCATCTGCCGCCTAAGGCAGCTGCCTCATTTTGCCTCATGGTAGGGCCGGCCCTGCAGCAGCAGCTCTCCAGGGTTTCAGGCAGAAGTTTTTCCAGCCATACCTAGAGATGCCAGGGATCGAACCTGGGACTTTCTGCATTCAAAGCAGGGGCTCTACCACTGCGCTACAGACCATCCCTGCTGTCTCCTTCTGGATATGCTCCACTAAAGTTCACAGGGACTGTAGCTCAGTGGTAGAGCACTCACTTTGCATTCAGAAGGTCCTAGGTTCAATCCCTGGCATCTCCAGATTTTTTTTATTATTAATATTTTAAAGGGTCAGGGAGCCATTTTGTGAAAGGCCAATAATAGACTTTCCTAACCTGAAAGGACTTCGGAGGATAAAGTCAGGACTTTGCCTAGGCAGCAGTACTATTCTCTATGGTTCCTGGTTCTCGCTCAACAGCTGCCTTCAACACAGTTGTAGCAATTGTAAAATGACCCCCCCACCCCCACCCCCAAAACAGGAAGAAAAAAGAGAGGCAGTGTTCAAAGAAAAGTTGCAATATGTTTTATGAAGACCCTCTCCAAACTCTAGGTTGAAGCTATGCTTTACATGTACATTAGCAGCCATATTTATTTTTGTGTGTGTGAGAAAGGCAGGATATAAGTCCTCCTCCTCCTTGTGGACTAGAGACACACTTTTGTGAAAATGGGGCTTGGGAGTTGCTGATCATTTGAAAATGCTTGCATTGGAAGATGGGGGTGGGGAGTTGCCTTCTCACACAGTTTGGGACATGCTGTAACCCCCTGACAGTGTGTGAAAATGTATGTTGACAGATAAAATATTCATGTTTGGAGGGGGGGGTGTTCTTTGTTCATCACAGCTGTTATACCATCTCTGCTAAGTAAATTGCGAAATAAATAACTTATTTTAGCCATAGGGCTGAGTACATAATGCTGTTGCATTTCTAATTTTGATTTTTAAAGGGATGAGATTCAAATAGCACATATGCTGAGACAATGCTTCCTGTGCTATCTGTATCTTGCCCCTTTTACAATGAAAATTAAAAATGCAACAGCGTATTCTCAAACCCGTAGGTTTGGGAATACAAGGCATCCACTCCCTTGGTAGCTGTTCCAAGAAGTAACGGCTGGATTTACTACTCGGTCACTTCAAAGCCCTACCTTGAAGCAGTAGCTAGAGTTAATTCACTACAGGAAAGTGAAAACTTGCAGGAAGACCCTTGGCCTGCCTCCAGCAAAATCAGAAAACAGATGTGCTTTGAGCCTGGTACTTCACATTGTGAATTGCTCAGGGCCCTTTCAGGCAAATGCTACTTTGTCATTGTTTTCAAGACATGCACAAAGTCACTAGGGATGTATGAGAAATATGTTTCAGTCAGTGGAGGCTGGTGGCTCCGATTTCAGTGGTGTTGTGAATCCATTCTGGGCTTTAGTCGGAACCAGCCAGGACTGTAAGAGCTATCAGTGGTGCTGGACATATTTTGGAGATAGGTTTCAGCACCTTGGATAGCTCCTCATTTATTGTCATAAATACAATATTTATATCCCACCTTTTATTGGATGTTTATTTATTATTACATTTATTGTAATAAATACAATATTTATATCCCACCTTTTATTGGATGTTTATTTATTATTACATTTATTGTAATAAATACAATATTTATATCCCACCTTTTTTCCTCCTTAAACAACTCAAGGCAGCTTACATAATCCTTCTCGTCCTCCATTTTATCCTCACAACAACAACCCTGTGGGGTAGGTTGGGCTGAGAGTCTGTGACCTTCCCAGAGTCACCCAGTGAGCTTCCATGGCTGAGTGGGGACTACCTACTCCAACACTCTGGCCACAGGACCACACTGGCTCTCTTTAGACTTCTGACTGGTTCTGACTGACCAGAATTGGAGCCACCAGCTTCCACTGGTTTCAGATCATTTTTGACCATAATTTACCCAATTTACCCCCCTCCCGAAATAAACACAGGGCTGAATGGAAAGTATGGTTGATTTCCTTACATATCTGAGCTTGCAGTGCAATTTGAGGAATGACCAAAAACAAATGCCTTCTAAAACTGTGTATGGTTGAAGAATATGTATGAAAAAAATGCATGCTTTTCAAAAATGCACATAAGCATGTTTTAATCAATGGGAGGGAAATGCATGCATTTAAAAAATATATACAATAGATGTGTACATTTTGGGAAGTGCACACAAAAATGTGTGTTAATGTTATGGAAAAAATGACAGTGGGGGACCTCACAATCGGAAACAGACAAGAGTCAGAATGAGCTTCGAGGTGGAACTCAAGAGAACCTCAACAAGGTCAAGTTTTGCTGATTTACCCACCCCTAAAAGTCATAGAATCATAGAGTTGGAGGGTTCCTGGAGACCATATAATCCAACCCCTGTTCAGTGTAGGAAATCTGGAGCTAAAACATCCTCTGTAAATGACTCTCTAGCCTAGATGTTGCCAGATAAAGTCAGCAAAGTTTAGTAAGTGAGCGAAAATTCCTAGATTTTGTTTGGATACTTCCATAGTTGACCATCCCCTTCATGGATCACTGCCTTGTTGTGGCGAAGGGGCTTGCATAACTCAGTGAAGCCATAAGCTATGCCATGCAGGGTCACCCAAGACGGACAGGTCATGGCAGAGAGTTCTGACAAAATGTGGTCCACTGGAGAAGGAAATGGCAACCCACTCCAGTATTCCTGCCAAGAAAACCCCATGGAATGTATCACAAGGCTAAAAGATATGACACCGGAAGATGAGCCCCTCAGGTCGGAAGGTGTCCAATATACTACTGGGGAAGAGCAGAGGGTGTTTCCAAGTAGCGCCAGAAAGAGTGAAGCGGCTGGGCCAAAGCCGAAAGGAGACTCAGCTGTGGATGTGTCTGGTGGTGAAAAGAAAATCCGATGCTGTCAAGAACAATATTGTTTAGGAACCTGGAATGTCAGATCAATGAATCAAGGTAAGCTGGAGGTGGTCAAACATGAGATGGCAAGATTGAACATCGACATCTTGGGAATCAGCGAACTAAAATGGACAGGCATTGGCGAATTTAATTCAGGTGACCATCATATCTACTATTGTGGCCAAGAATCCCTTAGAAGAAATGGAGTAGCACTCATAGTCAACAAAAGGGTGGGAAAAGCAGTACTGGGGTACAATCTTAAAAATGATAGAATGATCTCAGTACGAATCCAAGGCAAACCATTCAACCTCACAGTAATTCAAGTCTATGCCCCAATCACTGAGGCCGAAGAAGCTGAGGTTAGGGATGGCAGAGAATTTCTCCCCGAAACTTTGGGGGGCCGAGCGCCAATGTGTTCGGCCCCCTGAAGAAGTTTCTGGGAGAAATTCTCCGGACCCCCCCGCCCCCCGCACCCCCCTGGGACGGGACTTACCTTTGGCGAATGTCCCTCCCGGCGGCGGGTCCCGGCGGCGGTTCGGCAGGTCTTCGACAGGGGCAGAGGCGGCAGCCGGTCTTTCGACCGGCTGCCGCCGCCGCCATTCCAATAAAAGTAAAAAAAAAAAAATGCCCCTGTGATAGGCTACGTGACGATTAACGTAGCCTATCAGGGCTAGATCTGCAAAGTCAGCCGTGATAGGCTACGTTAATCGTCACGTAGCCTATCACGGGTGACTTTAAAAAAAAAAAGCGCGTACGGCTAATGGCGGCCCCCATAGGGAGCCGCCATTCACGTTCCTTATTTGGTCGCTGTAGTCTACATAACGATTACGTAGACTATGGCGAAAATAAGGGCAATGCTATTTGCGTTGCCCTTATTTTCACCGTAGTCTACGTAAAGATTTACATAGACTACAGCGACCAAATAAGGAATGTGAATGGCGGCTCCCTATGGGGGCCGCCATTTGCGTACGCGCTTTTTTTTTGTTAAGTCACCCGTGATAGGCTACGTGATGATTAACGTAGCCTATCACGGCTGACTTTGCAGATCTAGCCGTGATAGGCTATGTTAATCGTCACGTAGCCTATCACGGGGGCAGGGTTTTTTTTAACTTTTTATTTCGCGGCCGGGCGAGGCGAGGAGCCTCCTCCCCAGCCTGAATTTTGGCCAGGCGAGGCGGGAAGCCTCCCCCCCCCGGCCTGAACTTGGGGTGGAGAGCAGCGAAGCGCCTCCCCCCCACCGCGAACAAGCTGCGAGACCACGTAAGTGGCTTTCGTGCACTCCTAGCTGAGGTTGATCGGTTCTATCAAGACTTACAACACCTTCTAGAACTAACACCAAAAAAAGATGTCCTCTTCATCATAGGGGATTGGAATGCTAAAGTAGGAAGTCAAGAAATCACTGGGATAACAGGCAGGCATGGCCTTGGTGTACAAAATGAAGCAGGACAAAAGCTAATAGAGTTTTGCCAAGAGAACACGCTGATCATAGCAAACACTCTTTTCCAACAGCACAAGAGACGACTCTACACATGGACATCACCAGATGGTCAATATCGAAATCAGATTATTATGTCCTTTGCAGCCAAAGATGGAGAAGCTCTATACAGTCAGTAAAAACAAGACCTGGAGCAGCTGACTGTGGCTCAGATCATGAGCTTCTTGTTGCAAAATTTTGGCTTAAATTGAAGAACATAGGGAAAACCACTAAACCATTCAGGTATGACCTAAATCATATCCCTTATGAATATACAGTGGAGGTGACAAATAGATTTAAGGGATTAGACCTGATAGACAGAGTGCCTGAGGAACTATGGATGGAGGTCCGTAACATTGTTCAGGAGGCAGCAACACAATCCATCCCAAAGAAAAAGAAATGCCAGAAAGCCAAGTGGCTGTCTGATGAGGCTTTACAAGTAGCTGAGGAAAGAAGGGAAGCAAAAAGCAAGGGAGAAAGGGGAAGATATATCCAACTGAATGCAGAGTTCCAGAGAATAGCAAGGAGAGACAAGAAGGCCTTCTTAAATGAACAATGCAAAGAAATCAAGGAAAACAACAGAATGGGAAAGACTAGAGATCTCTTCAAGAAAATTGGAGATCTCAAGGGAACGTTTTGTGTAAAGACGGGCATGATAAAGGACAAAGAAGGCAGGGACCTAACAGATGCAGATGAGATTAAGAAGAGGTGGAAAGAATACACAGAAGAACTATGCAGGAAAGATCTGAATGTCCCTGATAGCCATGATAGTGCGGTCACTGAACTTGAGCTGGACATCCTAGAGAGTGAAGTCAAGTGGGCCTTAGGAAGCATTACTAACAACAAAGCTAGCAGAGATGACAGTATTCCAGCTGAGCTATTTAAGATCCTAAAAGACAATGCTGTTAAAGTACTGCACTCAATATGCCAACGAATTTGGAACACTCAACAGTGGCCACAAGACTGGAAAAGGTCAGTTTACATTCCAATTCCAAAGAAGGGCAACGCCAAAGAGTGTTCAAACTACCGTACAATTGCGCTCATTTCACATGCCAGCAAGGTGATGCTCAAAATCCTACAAGCTAGGCTTCAGCAGTATGCGAACCGAGAACTACCAGAAGTACAAGCTGGGTTTCGAAGAGGCAGAGGAACTAGAGATCAAATCACCAACATTCACTGGATCATGGAGAAAGCAAGAGAATTCCAGAAAAATGTCTATTTCTGCTTCATTGACTACGCTAAAGCCTTTGATTGTGTGGATCACAACAAACTGTGGCAAATTCTGAAAGTGATGGGAGTTCCAGACCACCTTACCTATCTCCTGAGAAACCTGTACGAGGGTCAAGAAGCAACAGTAACAACCAGACATGGAACAACTGAGTGGTTCAAAATTGGGAAAGGAGTACGACAAGGCTGCATATTGTCACCCTGGTTATTTAACTTACATGCAGAGTACATCATGAGAAATGCCAGGTTGTATGAATCAGAGGTCAGAATTAAGATTGCTGGGAAAATTATCAACAACCTCCGATATGCAGACAACACCACCCTAATGGCAGAAAGTGAGGAGGATCTAAAGAGCCTCTTGTTGAGGGTGAAAGAGGAGAGTGCAAAAGCTGGTTTGAAACTCAACATTAAAAAAACTAAGATCATGGCATCTGGCCCCATCACTTCCTGGCATATAGAAGGGGAAGAAATGGAAGCAGTGACAGATTTTACTTTCTTGGGCTCCAAGATCACCGCAGATGGTGACTGTAGCCATGAAATTAAAAGATGCTTGTTCCTTGGGAGGAAAGCTATGGCCAACCTAGACAGCATAGTAAGAAGCAGAGACATCACCTTGCCAACAAAGGTCCCTCTAATCAAAGCTATGGTTTTCCCAGTAGTAATGTATGGCTGTGAGAGCTGGACTATAAGGAAGGCTGAGCGCCGAAGAATTGATGCTTTCGAACTGTGGTGCTGGAGAAGACTCTTATGAGTCCCCTGGACTGCAAGGAGGTCAAATCAGTCCATCCTAAAGGAAATCAACCCTGAGTGCTCATTGGAAGGACAGATACTGAAGCTGAAGCTCAAATATTTTGGCCACCTAATGCGAAGAGAAAACTCTCTGGAAAAGACCCTGATGCTGGGAAAGACTGAAGGCAAAAGGAAAAGGGGACGGCAGAGGATGAGATGGCTAGATAGCATCACCGATGCAATGAATATGAACTTGAGCACACTCTGGGAGAGAGCGCAGGACAGGAAGGCCTGGCGTGCTGTGGTCCATGGGGTCACGAGGAGTCGGACACGACTGAACGACTGAACAACAACAACAACAACATAGTTGACCATGTTTCTGAGCTTTCCCCCCACCCTCCAAAAGATAAAAAAAAAGTGCTGCCTACTCTAGAGGTGTCACCAGCTTCTACCACATGGTGAGCATTTGGGCCTGGCAGTTTTCCCCCAGTTCACATTTTAATCTGAGCTGGAATTCAAATCCCCCTCCTCATCATCTGTTGCACTGCTGCTGGAAGCAGAGAGTTTGCCTGGCAGCTAGGTCTAGACTTATTACCTTCCTTTTTAGCCTGTTTTGTGTTTGTGTGTGTGTGTGTGTGTGTGTGTGTGTGTGTGTGTATAAATAAATAAATAAATAAATAAATGGGGACCGCGGTGGCTTAGTGGTTAAGATGCTGAACTGCAGACTGGAAGGTCGGCAGGTCAGCAGTTCGAGACCCGAGTCCTGCGTGACCGAGTGAGCTCCCGTCTTCAGTCCCAGCTTCTGCCAACCTAGCAGTTCGAAAGCAAGAAATTGCAAGTAGATAAATAAGTACTGCCTCGGTGGGAAAGGTAACAGCGTTCCGTGCACCTCGGTGTTCAGTCATGCCGGCCACATGACCACGGAAGTGTCTTCGGACAGCGCTGGCTCTTGGGCTTAGAAACGGGGATGAGCACCGCACCCTAGAGTCAGACACGACTGGTTGGGGACACCTTTACCTTTATATATAAGACTAGCATGTTCAGTATGTTCTGTGGTAGTAATGGTTTCATTCCACTAGAAGCCTTCCCTGATTTCCTTTGCTGACTAACACTTCTGACTGCTTAGCCAGGAAACCATATGTATGTGACTTGGTAAAGTTTGTCAAGCCCCCACCTTCAGGATTCAGTTTGCTTTATTCAGCCAATCCTGCTAACAAAAGAACACTGCCAAGTAACAGGAAAATAAATGAATGAATGAATGAATGAATGCACTGTTTTTATCAGGGTTCCTTTCTGTGGTGTTTTACGGCACCACATGAGATGTTCAGGTAGCAGTCGATGAAAAAGAGCTTTTTTCTGCTTGAGACCCTGAAGAGGCAGTATGAGTCAGAGTAGAAAATTCTGTGCTAGACAGACAAATGGGATAACCTGATATAAGGCAGCTTAGAGGTTTTCTAAATACTTTGCTGAAAAGCTATTTTTATGGGGGAAGTCTCGTTTCATATTCTCTTTCTACAAACATATTGTGCATTGATGCATGACCCAAGCTTCTGCAAGTATAATCAAGCCTCCTGCAAGTATAATCTCTCTTTTGCAAGGCTGTCACCAGCTCAAGTTAAATGTGGTTACGCAGGCAATGGGATCTCACGTGTGCATCCAAAATTCCTGCTTCAGCAACCCGTGAGCCGTTTCTGAAAGGCAAAATAAGAAACTTGACATCAAATCAGGACAGCACAGGCTTTTAATATCAAATGAAATATGAAGATTTGGCGGAGGGATATTAATCCGCTTCTGCACCACAAAGGCATCGTCCACCACTGAGCTATGGGGCCTCCTCTCTCTCTCTCTCTCTCTCTCTCTCTCTCTCTCTCTCTCTCTCTCTCTCTCCAGCTGCATCATTGCTCCCTGTAAGAGCAAACTCAGTGCCCCCATGCCCACAGAAATGGACCCAACTTTGCCCTGGGACTGGAGAGCAGAAGGGAAGCAAATTCTGGCTTTTGCCATCAGCCAGGGGGTCTAGGGCTATTGGGGGACTGTAGCCCCTGCTTCCCAGGGATAACTTCAAGCCAAGGGGAGACCAACCTGGGCCATCCATCAACCAGAGAAGGCGCGGTTGCAGGGAGCTCGCTCTGTGTTCTTTCTGGCTGTGCCGGAAAGAACACAGTTGCCCTGGGGCTGCAGAAGGACAGGGAGAGGAATGCTCTGGCCCCATCCATTGGCCTAAGGAACACGACCCACCAATTGCTCTCCAACCAACAACGCCATTAAGGGAAGATCAGCATGGCTCAAAGTGCACTCCACTGCCCACTTATAACTCACCACCTTGTTCTGGCCTTGAAAAATGGATCGTCCTCCTCTTCCTTTTCCTTCCACTCCCCTTTCACGACCTTGGGAAACTTACTCCTTGTATCTCTGGAGATTCATAAAGAGGGGCACGGTGAGGAGGGAGGGAACCCAACCACTTGGATTGATAGTTAACTCTCCTGGGTATACCCTGAAAATCATCAAGTACATAGAAGGAATAGACAGTAACACTGGGTAATGGCCCAGCAAGGCAGGACAAGTAGTGTGAACAGGACCCATTTGCCTTGGTTTCCTGCAATACTTGATTAAGTCAAAGACAAGGTTCCCCTTATATCATTGTTTTGAAGTTGGGGATGGAAGGGATTGCTTACAACATTGACTGCTCAGTTTTGCTGTGATTAAGAAGGAGTCCGGCTTCCAGTTACTCCCAATGTCAAGTTTTAGACTGTAAGGTTCTTGGGGCAGAGGCCTGTCATCTTGTTTTCAAGTGCAATGCACATTGAGGGCACTAAATAAATCAGCAGCAACAGCATTCAAAACACAAAACTCAGGCAGGACCACCCAGGAAATGAGAAGAGGACGAAATAGTTGTGACCCAGGAAACTAACAGAATGGACAGCTGGGAGAGGCCAGGAGCTGCAGTTTTGTAGATGGCTGAAATCTGATTTGCAGTGACCAGCCAAACCTGGGGCTGCAGACCTTTATTTTTCAATGTAATTGATTAGAAAGTCAATGTATGGTTTAAATGACAGACAATTAATCAACTGAAAAATCTGAGATGGTTGGCAGCAGAATTAAGGCACTAACTAATCACACACTTTCCCATCATGCACCAGGAAATCTGATGCCCTCTGAATGTATGCAGTGGCTGCCATATCCTGAAATGTGTATTCTGTCTAGTCCTTAGTGAGTGGAGACAGGTTGAGAATAATACTTGTCTTCGCAGTGAACTATGCCTAATTATATTTAGCATTACAACTCCTCCAAGCAGAGAGTTCTCAGCCAGGGGGGTGGACAGCAAGGCAGGGTGAGGGGGCAATCACAATTGAGACACATTGATTATGATGGAGTGGGGGAGGAAACAAACAGAGGGGGGGGAGAGAGAGGGGAGAGAGAGAGAGAGAAAGAGAGAGAGAGAGAGAGAGAGAGAGAGAGAGACTGCACATTTAGAGCTTTTCAAAGAGCAAAGAGAGGAGCGGCCATGCATGAAGATGTGCCACAGATTCTATTTCATGTCCTTATTAATTTGCATTTCTCATTACCTCCAGAGCTGGATTATCTAATAAGATAATCTTGTCAATTTTGCGAAGGATGCAAGAAAAAAAGGGGGGGAGTCTGACGTGGAAGGTTTGATGGGCCCCCCATGGCATAGCTGCCCACATTGTCTTAGTGCAAAGGAATACCGGGGTGCAATGCTACCCCCCATCCAGCAAGTCTTCCTTTCATTGACAATACAGGTGTACGTCCATTAACACAAAAAATGAATGAACAACGAAACCAATCGCTTTACAGTCATTTTACAATGAAACGAGCGGGGCGCATTCATTCCCGTTTTTCAAAGCCATTTTTGTTCAATTGCCTCTAGAACTGGGAGCTTTTGTCCAGTCTGTCTGAAAAGTGGAAGGTATGACATCCCATGGGTGTAATGGAATGCTGGAGCAATTTCGTTTCATTGGTATGAAAAGCATCAAAGTTACGTCCAGCGGAAGACAGTGTGAAGCTGCATTAACATCTGGGGGATTTGTGCGTGTGTGTTTAAGATGAGAAATGGGTGGGGGAGACGCTAGAGGTGCATAGAATTATGCAAGGTGAGGAAAAAGTGGAAGGGCAACATCAGAATAGGGATGTACAAGCTGTGTAAAACCCACTTTCGTCGGTGTTTCGCGGATTGTCAGGTGCCTTTTGTTCTGTACCCTTATCAGGGTGTCTCTTGTTCAAATTTTGTCACAAAAGATTTGTTCCTGCTTTGGGCTTCAGACCCACACTCCACAGTCACTAGAAATTTAACCTCTAAATTGATGGGTGGGTGGATTTCTCCCCCCCCACACACACACACACATACACACCCTTTGCAGGTTAATATCACAACTGCCCAGACTTGTATTCATTAGATAATCATCCCTCTCTCCTTATGACTCCCACCCCCACCCAAAGCAAGCATTTTAAGAACAGTACAACATTGATTCAGGGATTCCAAGGTGCCCTTGACATCACAGGCATTAGCTTGTCGGTGCTGCTCAGATCAGCTTTTGCTGCAAACTTGCAGTGCTGCTTTTTTTGCAGAGCTCAACCCTGGATAAGAAAAAGTATGTTTAGAGCAAATGGAATCTGGGTGTTACCAAACCACGGCTCTATAGATCATAGACTCATGGAGTTGGTAGGGGTCATGTAGGCCATGCAGGCCCAGGGTCCCAATCCATGGGTATGCTGTTTTTCCCTAGCTCCACCCCCATTCCCCTGACCACCAAACTTTTGGTGGTTTCCTGGCTTTTGTGCCATTTCCCCCCATTTCGAAAGGTTGGAATGCCTCTCCTAAGGCTTAGTTACTGGCCAGTAAGAGCTTTAAGCTAAAATTTGTTGATATTTTGTGGTAGTTTTGGCCTGGCCCCTTTTGTCTGTGGCTCTGCCCACCACTAGAATGTGGCCCCCAAGACCTTCTCTGAAATGAAATTTGGCCTTTGGGCTGAAAGAGGTTCAACACCCCTGATTTAGGCCATGTTGTACAACTCCTTGCTCAGTGCAGGAAAACTAGAACTAGAGCATCTCCAACCTATAGCTGTCCAGTCCAACAGCCAAGCAGAAGGGACTACTCTCCTAGATAATTTGCTCCATTGCCAAACTGTTCTTACCCTCAAAATGTTTCTCCTGATGTTCAACCCAAATCTACCTTCCTGCAACTTAAACTTTCTAGGGGCAGTAGAGATCGAGTCCTGGCTTTCTTTGGTGTGACAGCCCTTCAGGTATTCCATCTTTCATCACTCTGGAAAGATGATATGAAGCACTCTGAACCAGTATATAAATATGAAAAAAGTATCATTCTTTGGCAGGAGTTCTAAACTGTCCAGAAAATATATGCTCTGCAGCGAGGGGCAAAAGCACACTAAAAAAACAAAGTGGACAAAAACCTTACACAAATGTACTTTTTTCCCTGTAAACTTTATTTTATTTTAAAGTAAACAAAATAAAGGCAACAAAAAGAAGAAAAAGAAATCAAGATCACTAGAGAAACAAAGGAATTCACTCATCATAATTCTTAGTCTATAACTGATATGCTTATGGAACATCTACAGTGAAACAGCCTAAGTAGGACCTCAGTACCTAATGAAAGAGCAAAAATACAATTTATAGAGTGTATAAAAGGATCGTGTGCAAGTGTACAAATGTACTTAAGGATCAAGCTAAAACTTAGTCATCATGATCCATTACGTTGCATTCTGCAAATGCAGGTCCGTCTTGTTTGCAAGCGTTTTCCATTGCAAATGGTTGGGTTTGGGGGGGCAGGGGGAGAGAGAGAGAAAAGCCTTAGAGCGGCTTGCGTAATTGAATTTCAGTGATGTGGACTTTGTGCAGCACATCAAAAGAAGTCGTCTGTCGAATGCCTCCTTTTGCAAGTTCAGATGTCAGCGGGGTGACTTCACTTCAAAGGTGCTACACGAGAATCGGCGAGGGTTTTAAGGATTGCTCTGAGGCATCCAAACCTAGGAGCACAGAGCACTTCCTACACCCCCTGCTGTCTTCAAGATTTCAGTTTGACAGGTCCAACAAGGAATCCTAACTGACTGGCACTTAGGAGGAAGGAAGAAAAATATGTGCACTCGTGAACACTCCAGTCGGTGCAAGCAGTTCTGCTGGTTCTATAAGAATGGGCCATTTCATTAACAGCTGCCTCCACCAAGACTAACTCAAGGGAGATTCAGAGGAGGGTCATTGAAATCTCTTCCTTCCACCCACTTGCAAAGGCTCATGGCTCTTTGTCTTGAGTTATGTTATTTGCCAAAGGAACGATAAACCAGAAGGCAAAACTTGTGTGTGGGGGGGGGACAAAATAAGAGAACAATCCTATGCATGTTTATACAGAAAAGAAAAAAAAAAACTAGTCCTACAGCTCCCAGCATTCCCAAGCCCGCATATCTGGCTGGGGAATACTGGGAGCTGTAGGACTCTTTTTCTGTCTAACCACGTGCAGGTTTGTGCCCTAAGAAGCACAGCACCTAGACAATGCCCGGGGATTTTCACTGGCCATGTTGTGAGGAAAGGGGGGCTAAAGGAGGACTGTTTGGGGACCATGTAGAATCAGCCTTCTGCCAATCCGGCATCTTCCTGACATTTTAAACTACAGGTCCCATCATCTCCAACCACTGGCCCTGCTGGCTGGGGCAGATGGGAGTTGTAGTAAACCTTATCTGCAGTGCACCAGGTTGGGGAAGGATGATCTACGACATCACATATTTGTGCAGGAAAGATTGTATCCTACTTCAAGTGAGGCCAAGGCAAGATAAGATAAGTAGTACTAGAAGCAGTACCAGTACCATTACCAGTACCAATACCATGCTGTTTATGTCCCACCATTTTTTCCCCTCCAAGGAACCAAAGGGGGGTTATGTAGAATCATAGAATGGTCCTCTTTCTCTCCATTTTGTTTGTTTGTTACATTTATAGCATGCCTTTCCTCCAAGGAGCTCAAGGTGATGTACATGGTCCTCGTCTTCACCACTTTATCCTCACAACAACCCTGTGAGGTAGGTTAGTCTGAGAGTCAGTGACTGGCCCAAAATCACCCAGTGAGCTTCAGAACCAAGCAAAGAAAGCTCCCACTGGTCCCCAATAGTTTTCAGAGCTCAGGGGCAGGTGTCATGAGTAGTTTGTCCCTAGGACAGCTTAATCCGATCTGAGAATATCACCTAGGCTGGCTTCCCCAGAGTTCTATCCTTTGGCCAGGTCTGGCCTGGTGGGGTGGGGCATATAAGCTATTACACACTACACTCAACATCTAAGGTCCTCCTCTGGCTGCCTACTCCAAGTTTGGCTTGGAAGACAGCAACAAGGGAGAGGGCCTTCTCATTGGTGGCCCCCCAATTGTGGCATGATCTCCCTGATGAGGCCTGCCTGGCACCAACATTGCTATATTTTCAGTGCCAGGGCAAGACTTCTCTGTTTTCCCAGGCATTTGGCAGAATGCGATGAGTTTTAATCAATCCTGGATTTCTTTTATGGTTTGGCTGATTACTAATTGTTTTTAGATATATGTTATCTCTGTGTATACTGTCTGTTGTACCCTTTTTTGTGTTTTTTAAATTTTGCATGTTGTATTTTTAATGTTCTTAATCTTTGTAAACTGCCCAGAGAGCTTCAACTAAGGGGCAGTATAGAAATGTTCATGATGATGCTGATGATGCTAATAATAATAATTATTTGCTTATTTGCTGTATGTCCTGGCTTCCCACCAAAAAATAGCACTCAAGGCAGCTAACAATAGAATCCAGGTTATAAACAAGATCTGAATTCATGCATAACATACAAACAAATAAATAAAAACACAACTAAAAACACAAAACAATAAATAAACAACACCAACCAATTAAAAATGACTTCAGCAACAGGGAGACCAAAGGCCTGCCTGAATAGAAACAGCCATGCCTGCCAGAAGAAAGACAACAGAGAGGGGACCAACTAATTTCCCTCATGAGGGAGTTCCAGAGTCTGGGAAGAACCACCAAGAAATCCCTGTCTTGTGTTCTCACCAAGCATGCCTGTAATGGCAGCAGTCCCATGAGAAGGGTCTCCCCCAGCGGGGGGGGGGACATAGGTCAATGGGATAGAGCCCCCACTTTGCATGCAGGAGGTCCCAGATTCAATCCCTGGGCTCTCCAGGTAGGGTGAGGAAAGAATCCTTCCTGAAACCCTTGAGTGCAATAGCCAGTCAGTGTTGACGATACTGGGCTAAATGGACCAATGTCCTAATTCAGTATAAGGCAGCTTCCTATGTTCCTATGTTCCTCTCTTAAAACCCAGGCAGGCTTATATGGAGAAAGTGGTCAAACTAAGTCATTGCCTGATATCCCTCAGGCCACCAGTTCAAATCCCACTGCAGACGCAATTCCCGACAGCGGCCGAGAATTCTGCATCGAGATCCCTATCCCTCACACCCCTCTCAAAGAACTGTCGTCCCCAAAGGAGAGGGAAGGCTGCTAGACCTATTGAAGTCTGTGGTGTGGAGATGGCTTGAGTAGCAGACCTCTCCGGAAAATACTTGACTCTCTGTAAGCAGTCCAACCCCTACCCTCCACCCTTGTACATTACAGCCAGTATCACCGCTTCTCTCCCGTGTGTCATGCACATACGTGGGTTGTTCGCAAGTCAAATTGTCCGAACGGCACCTCCCGCTAAATTTTAATCACAGGATTATGTTGATAAACAGAATCCATCGCCTAACAACGTCCGTTTGCTAATCAGCTGTAATCACCATTGTGGATAATAATAACTCTAATCTGTGACCGCTGTGTCAGGCCAAATTGCAATGCAGCTTCACAGTTTCTGAATATGTAATGAAGTCCACATCATTTGTTTTTTTCCCTAAGTGTCTTTATGGAGTTTCAATTCTGCACTCAAGTGACCAATTCTCCTGCCCTTGTCTCCCTGTTTTTTTTCCACTACAATTTCACCAGAAGCACAGAAAAGCCGTAGAAAGTCATTTTATTCACAGCACTCAGCTTCCTAAGAATGACAGTTTTCACTGAAGAAAAAAGAAAAAGACCAAGTTTCGAGTCCTTATGTTTTCATTTATTTTATTTAACATATATTCATGCCTGAGACTCAAATTCATTTGCTTCAATAAAGGGTGACTGCTTGACCTCAGTTAATAATGTTGCAGTTAGGTAGTTTCGGCTACAATCCTATAACATTGACTTGAGAGTAAGTCTCACTGAACTCAACGGGGTTACTTCCGAGGCAACATGGATGGGATGGCACTGTTAAACATGAAAGTCACCGCAGTGCTCTTTTCCAAGTTTTGAAGTGGGACAAACCGTTGGACTTTGTTGAATCTAAACCACCCTATCCCAAAGTCATTTGACTAGGAAGGTCAACATTTTTTCTTTTCTTTTTTTACAGCTCCCATGCCTTTAATCTTGAGCTGACATGTGGAAATCAAGCAGGCAAACCTTCTCCTTTCACTTCATTCCCATCCCAGGAAAAACATCACGTGCTAAATTTCTGCATATCAGCTCAAGATTAAAGGCACAGGAGCAGTGCTCATTAAAAATGGGCAATTTTCCTCTCTCTCTCTCTCTCTCTCTCTCTCTCACTCTCACACACATGCACACTGTAGGCTGAAATGCTGTGTGACAACCAAAGAAAAAGAAAGGGAGTGTTTGCATGTTTTAAAAGAGGAGGAACAAGGAAGGAAAGAAGGAAGGAAGGAGCTGCCTGTCAGGGTGGACACTGAGCCCATAGAATCGCAGAGTAGTTCTGATTCTGAGGTGGAGCAGCTGCTCCTGGGAGAGGAGCGCGCTCATCCTTCCCAGGGCCAACAGCTGGCAGAGATTCCTCCCACCGGCATTCCTGACATAGATAGCGGTCCCGGGAGTGAGAAAGCGCGGGAAGAGGGCTTGCTGGACACGTGACGCCGATGCAAGGAGTGGTGCCAAATGGAGGGCGCGGAAAGGGGACGTAGTGCCCCGTTGGCACGCAAGCAATGGTTGCTCCCAGAGGATCCAAGGGAAAAGGGGAGGGACTCTCCCTAGCCCATAAGTTCAGGGTCTGCCAGTGATTCTCCTTCAAATGGGGACCAACTGTTCCAACTGAGGGCATAGGTACTCTGCTGCTCATAGCTAGTCGCTAATAGTAGAGTTGTTAAGTTGTAAAAAAGGAATAAAGCTTTGAAAAGAATCCCTTGTCTGTGTCTGGACTTGGCTACTGGATTAGACTGAAAGAGACCGCCAATAAGCCCTTGACACTGCCCAGAGAGCTTTGGCTATTGGGAAGAATAGAAATGTGATAGATAGGTAGATGATAGATAGATAGATAGATAGATAGATAGGAAGGAAGGAAGGAAGGAAGGAAGGAAGGAAGGAAGGAAGGAAGGAAGGAAGGAAGATCTAATAGAGAAACTCCTCCCTGACAGTAGACAAGCAGTGTGATATAGTGGTTAGAGCAGCCTTTTATGTGGTGGTTGTAGCACATATGGAATCTCCAGATTGTAAACCAGTCCACCCTCATGACCTTAGGCTCCAGTGGATGGCTCCAGACAACACCTTCTAATTGGATTTGAAGTTTAATT
Source organism: Heloderma suspectum (assembly GCF_057233095.1). Classification (NCBI taxonomy): domain Eukaryota; kingdom Metazoa; phylum Chordata; class Lepidosauria; order Squamata; family Helodermatidae; genus Heloderma; species Heloderma suspectum. Next base: position 9,131,186 of record NC_139470.1, read on the forward strand.
AAAGAGCTGTCAATTTTGCTTCATGCTTCTGCTGCAATTTTATGTTGAATTAGTTCCTGCATTAGTCATGCCTTAGTTATAATCTTCTTGCCATTCAGAGGACAGTTGAGGAGTTCCTCCAGCACAATCAATTGCCAGAGGTAACACAGAACGTATGTACGTGTGTGTGTGTGTGTGTGTGTGGGTGTGTGTGTGGTGTGTGCTCTACCAGCCTTGGAACATGTGCAAATAATTCTAAAATCTGCACCATATAGCATGGGAGGAGATATTGTCAACAACAACAGTGCAGAGCAATTGAAAAAAAATGAGGACTGCAAGCTTGATTAGTGCAGCTGACAATCAACCATAGTCACATTACCACAGCAATGAGAGAGAGAAAGATCTGGTTGATGTAGATGGATATAAAACCACTTACCTCTTTGTTTTATGGAAGGCAGTTTAACCACTTTGAGAGATTGAGAGGTGGGCAGGCTATCTAGAAAAAAAAACTAGATCTTTAATTGCAACTTGCATGTTAAGGAATATGTTTTTGCTTGTGAGTTAGAATAGGGAGTTACATTTGTAGGATCTGTGGTGAAATTGGTGGCTTTTGAAGGGCTGGGTTGAAAACTAAACTCATCAATCACTTTTGAATATCGTTTCTCTCCTGCGTGGGATTAAATTAATGTGTGTGGGAGGGAAGGGAATTGTTGTGCTTGTACCAATAAATACATTGAGGTATCAAGCCATTAGAGTAACAAGCAAGAAAATGTGTTTCTTAATGTTTTTGCCTGTTAATGATCTATTTACATGAAATAATTATGTTCCCCTTTGTACATTGGGAGTGTTTGGGAATTCATTAATTCACGCCTGCTTGCAACAGGAATGAAGACTCCTTACCTACATGGGGAATTTAGTAATCTAAACTCTAAATGTTGTATTTGAATAGAGCTACTCAGTCACTAGGGACTAGAAACCCTGCAGTCAAATATGTGGCAACCTACTTCCATCAGAGCAGGAAGTTCAACCAGCTTCCTGTTCACTTGGCTTCCAACACTACCTTATATGTCTGTTCCTTTCTTGCTAATGGGAGACCGACTCGCCTGTGTAAAGATAGTGGCTTGAAGTCAAAACTAATTCTTTCCACAAGCCATTGTATGAGAGAAGCAGTTTTGGGGAGCAATGGAAAAAGAACAGAAACCTAAAGCAGCAGCCATTTTATGTTATCACTGTAAAAGTTGCCCATTTCCAACCAAGCTCCTTTGTTACATATGCCAGTCTTTGTTGTTGTTAATGTTTAATGGAGCAAATATTACACCTAGTCCATGCGTGACATATTTCTTTAATCTCTCACCATTTAACTGGATCGTATTTCCCCTGAGCTCTTGCTTCCTCTAGCCATCTTTTTTTAAGCCTCCTACTCAGATTATTTTACATACAATATTTTGCTCAGTTTGACTTAAAATGAAAAGAAGCCTCTATGTGTATTTCTTATACAATGTAAGACTATTGGCTCTGTACTCTGACTTGTTGCACTTTTCGAAGATCACAGAAGGAGATATTCCCCAAAGTTTGCATTTTAATGTGAACTTACCTATTTTTGTATTTTCGAACCACTATGCAAACGGAAACTCAGTTATCCTTCCAAATTTATACTTCTCATAATTTTGCAGTGGAGTTCTCCAATTAAAAAGTGCTTACAAAAGTGTGCAGATTGGGGAAAATAACATTAAAAAAAGCGGAATGTTAGGAAAATTGCTAGCAAAAATGTGTATATTAGGCAAAAACGTTAGAAAATGCTGACGGATTTCCATGTGAATTTCAAAAAACAAATTCTCAAAGTCCCAGATGACCCAAATTTAAGACTGGAGAAATTCTCAAAGTTTGAGTAGAGCCGAACATAAGATTGGAGAGAGAGAGAGAGAGAGAGAGAGAGAGAGAGACTGAAACTGACAGATCAATCCATTCCTACCTGCTACCTGGTCATTTTTAAACAGAGGTCTCAGGATTTGAACCTGGGAGGCATCTGCATGTAAAGAATGTGTTCTACCATTTTAAACAAAAATCCTCTCCAGTAATATTCACTTAATGAGTGGCAACCTAATAGAAGCCTGTTGGAACAGGTGTATCTTAAACAGAGGGGTGGGCATGGAACCAACAGCAACAACCGCCTGCATGTTGTACATGGCAGCCATGATTTTTGTAGCAATGGGACACTGAGCAGGAGCCTTGAAGCTGATCTTAAGGTATGGGTATAAGGCTGTAGGTGCTTCTTGAGAAATCTAGGTCCTAGACCTTCTACATGCAAAGGATGATGTCCTCTACCACTGTGCTTTGGTCCCTCTATCAACATTTTGATGCTCACTCATGCTCATTCTGGAAAGGTCAAAGGACCACTGTTTGTCAGGATACAGATTCTTTCCTCAGACCTTCTCCAGACCCCGTATGCCATCCCAGATTGCAGGTGGTGGAGAAAATCCTTCGGTTCACATTCCCAAGCCAATACGTGAACTGAAAGGCAGTTATACTTTGATGTTCGCACTCTTCTGAATTTTGTAATACAGTTCTCCATTCCAGAAACATGCATATCAGGGGAAAGTGCACCCAATGATACATATATTAGTGAAAAGAACATACAGAAATGCATTATGTTAAAGAAAGTTGGTTGCAAGAAATGCAGACAGTAGACAAAATTCCCTACAAAACTGTAGAGCAGGAGAAATGCACACGGGCGTGTGTACAAATTTTCGAGCAGAGGTTTATTTTTGCAAACAAAAATAATCACAAACTGATCCAAAACCAGGATGCAATTATCTTAAGGTTGGAAATATGAGAAATTGAGTGAATCAAAAATAGAGAGATATGTTCATCCCTCACACACATGCACCCACACACAGATGACCTCAATACCATCTGAGTACAAACATTCAAGACACTCTTACTACTACATGATGTTAATATTATTAAGAGCATAGCCATCCAGAAGGACAGTTCAAGTCCTCAAACTAGTGTGTGACATGGATTTGTCAAGAACAAATCCTGCTAGATGAATCTGATCTCATTTTTTGATCAAGTAACCTCCCTTGTGGACCGTGGGAATGCTGTGGACATCATATACCTCGACTTCAGCAAAGCTTTCAACAAAGTGCCCCATGATATCCTGATGAGCAAACTAGCTCAAAGTGGGCTAGATGAAATAATGATCCGGTGGATCCACAGTTGGCTACAGAATCGGACTCAAAGAGTGCTTATCAATGGGACCTTCTCAAACTGGGGAGAGGAAACGAGCAGGGTACACAGGGCTCAGTCCTGGCCCAGTGTTCTTCAACATTTTTATTAATGACTTGAAGGAGGAAGGAGGTGCAGGGAATGCTGATCAAATTTGCAGATGACACAAAATTGGGAGGGATAGCTAATACTCTGGAAGACAGAAACAGAATTCAAAGTGATCTTGATAGGCTGGAGTGCTGGGCAGAAAACTACAGAATGAAATTTAATAGGGATAAATGCCAAGTTCTGCACCTAGGAAAAAGAAACCAAATGCACAGTTACAAGATGGGCAATACTTGGCTCCACAGCACTACAAGCGAGAAGGATCTTGGAATGGTTGTCCATCACAAGCTGAATATGAGCCAACCATGTGATATGGCTGCAAAAAGGCCAATGCCATTTTGGGCTGCATTAATAGAAGCATCGCTTCCAAATCCCGGGAAGTACTAGTTCCCCGCTACTCAGCACTGGTTAGGCCTCATCTGGAGTACTGTGTCCAGTTCTGGGCACTGGACTTAAGAAGGATGCAGGGCTAGGGATGTACGAAAGGGACTTACCTTGTCCCGCAGCTTTTTTCGCGGTGGGGGGGCAGCACTTCGCTTCTCCCCCCGAAGTTCATGCGAGGGGGGGGTGTCTTCCCACCTCGCCCGGCAGAAATTCAGGCCGGGGAGAAGCGCCCCGTCTCCCCGGCCGCGAACTTCAAAAGAAAAGTAAAAAAAAAAGCCCCGTGATAGGCTACGTAACGATTTACGTAGCCTATCACGGCTAGATCTGCAAAGTCAGCCATGATAGGCTACGTTAATCGTCACGTAGCCTATCACGGATGACTTTGAAAAAAAAACGCATACGCAAATGGCGGCCCCCATAGGGAGCCGCCATTCGCGTTCCTTATTTGGTCCCTGTAGTCTACGTAAAGATTTACGTAGACTACGGCGAAAATAAGGGCAAAGCTATTTTTTTTTTTTTAAGTTACCCGTGATAGGCTACGTGACGATTAACGTAGCCTATCACGGCTGACTTTGCAAATCTAGCCGTGATAGGCTACGTTAATCGTTACATAGCCTATCACAGGGGCGTTTGTTTGTTTTCTACTTTTCTTGTAATGGCGGCGGTGGCAGCCGGTCGAAAGACCGGCTGCCGCCCCTGCCCCTGACGAATACCTGCCGAACCGCCGCCGGGACCCACCGCCGGGAGCAACATTCGTAAAAGGTAAGTCCCATCCCGGGGGGGGGGCGGGGGGCGGGGGGCGGAGAATTTCTCCCCGAACCTTCGGAGGACCGAATGCGTTGGCACTCGGCCCCCCAAAGTTTCGGGGAGAAATTCTCCCCCATCCCTAGGCAAGCTGGACAGGGTTCAGAGGAGGGCAACAAAGATGATCAGGGGACTGGAAACAAAGCCCTGTGAGGAGAGACTGAAAGGACTGGGCATGTTTAGCCTTGAGAAGAGAAGACTGAGGGGAGATAGGATAGCACTCTTCTTCAAGTGCTTGGAAGGCTGTCACAGAGAGGAAGGCCAGGGTCTCTTCTCGATCATCCCAGAGGCCCCTTCCAACCCTAGTATTATTCTATGATTCTAAGAACAAGGCTCACCTTTCCCCTAACAAGCCATGGGCTATGGGAATCCATCATGCATTGGGGGCCTTCATCCAAAGCCACATACCAAGGATATTGAACCTTTTTCAGACCAAGGGCCAAATTCCATCTTGGAGAAGCTCTTGGGAACCACAGTCCCGTGGTGGGTGGGCCCAAACACCCCAGACATGTGCATATTGCAGCTAAAAGTAGAGCTGTGCACAAATGGCCTCTTCAAATTCTCAACCTTATTTGAGGACAGAGAAATTTGGGAGACATTTCCACTGAATTTCTCCAGGGGGAGGAGAAACTCTCAACCATTTCACCCAGGTAGGGCTTCGCATTGGCAGGGCATGCAGCACAGCTTCTTTCTTTTTTGGTAAGTGTTTTTGGGGTTTTGTGCTGCAACAGCAGGCTGGCCTCATTTTGCACCCACCACAATGCAAGTGTGATTAGGGGTGGAGGAGGCAGTGTTGTGTCTAGCTTCAGGGATGAGGAGGAGTTCATGCTCTGCCAAAATCTGTCTTCTAAATTCCTAAAAGTTTTCTTCCCCCAGGAAAGGGGCTTCCATTGTTCTTCCTCATTCAGGATGTTTTCAAATCCATTTTTGGTGGTGTTTTTCAGCATACCTAATCACAGCTACCCTCCCAGCCCAGCCCATGAGAATGTCTCTGAAATTTCTTCACCATTGGATTTCTTTTTGAAAGCAATTTGTCTTCTATTAAATTGAATGAGAATGGTTGGAAAAACATAGTGGAATTTTTTTGGATGCTAACATTAGCTGAAAGTCCTTACTGCCAGTACCTAAGCCTTAGGAAAGGCATCTCAACCTTATAGAATGGGGAACAAATTGCACAAAAACCAAGAAACCACCAATGATTGGTGGTCATGGCAAAGGAGGTGGAGCACGGGGAAGGGCAAAAAATCCCAACTTTAAGTATAGCTTGATGGGATCTAAGCTAGCGGTGACCAAGCAAGAAAGAGATCTTGGGGTTGTGGTGGACAGCTCAATGAAGATGCCAACCCAGTGTGCAGCTGCTGTAAAAAGGCAAACTCCATGTTAGGCATAATTAGAAAAGGAAATGAGAATAAAACTGACAATATCATACTGCCCCCATACAAATCTATGGTGTCGCCACACTTGGAATACTGTGTCCAGTTCTGGTCACCGTACCTACAAAAACATATTGTAGAGCTGGAAAAGGTGCAGAAAAGGGCAACTAAAGTTATCAATGGGCTGAAGCTTCTAGGGATGGATGGAACACTTACCTTCCATTCCATTCTGTTTCCGCTGGGGGGGGGAGGCGCTCCATCCCTCCCCCCAGAATCTTTGATGGGGGGGAGGCGATCCGGTCCTCCCCCCCAGAATCCTGCCCAGCCAGCTCCGCTCTGCGGCCAAGCGGCGGAGCCGCCAGCTGGCTCAGGTCGCCCGCAGCCAGACATCTGGCCTCTGGGCAGCCCTGCAGGGATGCAAATGGTGGCTGTCGTAGCCACCGCCATTTGCGTCCCTGTATTTAGCCATGATAGGCTACATAAATATTTGTGTAGCCTATCACGGCAGGGGGAAAAAAACCCAGCATACGCAAATGGCGGTAGCTGCCGCCATTTGCGTACGCTGGGGATTTTTCCCCCTGCCGTGATAGGCTATGTAAATACTTACATTGCCTATCACGGCCTCTGCAGGGATGCAAATGGCGTCCTTGCATTAGCCATGATAGGGTACGTAAGTATTTACGTAGCCTATCACGGCTATGAAGAGGAAGCGAATGGCGGCCGCCCGACGGCCGCCATTCGCAAAGCAGCACTAATGGGAGCAGGTAAGTGCTCCATTTTGCGTGCCTTTTGTGGGTTGGAGGCGGCGGGGACTTCGCCCTGCGTGCCTTTCATGGGTTGGGGGGGCAGGGGCTTCATTCCACAGCAGATTTCGGGGGGCCGAATGCACTGGCATTCAGCCTCACTGAGATCCGTCGCAGAATTCTCTGACATCCCTAGAAGCATCTCCCCTATGAGAGAAGGTTACAAGTTCTTGGAATTAGACAAAAGGCAAGTAAGGGGAGACATGATAGAGGTCTACAAAACTATGCATGGTGTGGAAAATGTGGATAGGGAGACATTTTTCTCCCTCTCTCAGAATACTAGAACCCAATGGAGTCACCCCATGAAGCTGTTTGGTGGGAGATTCAGGGCAGATAAAAGGAAGGACCTCATCACATACTGCATAGTTAAACTATGGAATTCACTACCACAGGATGTAGTAATGGCTTTAAGATGGTGTCAAAAGGGGATTGGACAAATTCCAGGAGGAGAAGGCTATCCATGGCTACTAGTCTTGATGGCTATGTGCTATCTCCAGTACCAGAAGCAGTGAGCCAATGTACACCAGTTGCTGGGGAACATGGGCGGGAGAGTACTGTTGTGCTCAGGCCCTGCTGGTGGGTTCCTGGTCGGCAGCTGGTTGGCCACTGTGTGAACAGAATGCTGGACTAGATGGACCCTGCGTCTGATCCAGCAGGGCTCTCCTTATGTTCTGAGCCCTGCTGGTGGCGTTGTTATCTGGAGTCCACAGAGGGCCAGATTTCCCCCCCCCCTGGTCTGAGGTTCTACACCCCTGAGATATACAGACTATAGCAAAGGGCCATCATTTCCAGCATCAAAGGTTAGCACCCATGGAGTGAGGGGAGGGGGCAGAGTGTATTCCTCAGAATCCACCAGTTGCATCTCTATGATTTATGTGCTTGGACAGTTCCCGGGCTAATGAATCACAATTGATATTGACAGAGATGAACTTTTCACTTCCGACATCCATATTCTGGTTGAGGTAGCATGATAGCTACACATCCCCATCTAATGTCAGTCGTCTCTAATGATGCTAACAGCGCCCGTTGCATGCCTTTTAATGAACGCTGCTGAAACTGGCTAGTCTTGAAGTTTTTTGGATGCCGTTTTGTGCAGAAGGGAGCATTGGGGAGGGGGAGATTTAAAATTTCATCAAGCCATTAACACAACAAACCATGCCTTTGATTTCTTCCCTCTCAGATGCAAACCCCCCAAGTAATTAATCAAAATAAATCCATTCATTTGCAGGCTCCTGCAATGAAACCATTATCCAAGGGGCAGAGGATTGAAATGTCTTAATTACAGAAACGATAAAAGACAAGTAAACTCTCTCTTTTTCTCCCTCCCTCCCTCCTCTGCATCCACTGGCAGGGAAAGCGCTGGGGATGTTTGAGAAGTTAGTCCATAATTTCTGCAACACCCCTTCTTGTGTCCCACTCAATGAAATCCAGTTCATATGTTTTCCCCATCTATGGATGAGAAGAAACATCAGTAGCAGATTCTGTATCTGAATGGAATACTGGATCTTCTCTGCTCACTGTACTTCTTTAATAGTCTGTATTTCAGTTATAGAATCACAGAATGGGGAAGGTCCTCAAAGCTCATCTAATCCAACCACCTGCTGAGGAAGGAAATCCACTGCTACATCATCCCCAATAGGTGGACATCCAGCCTTTGCTTAAAAACCTCTAACACAGGGAAGTCCACCATCTTCCAAGCAGTCTGTTTCACTGCCCAACAGCTTATACCATAAAGAAGTGTTTCCTACTATGTAGTTGAAATCCCCTTGCTTGTAATTTGAAACCATTGGGTGGGTACTGACTCTCTGGAGGAACAGAAGATGAATTTGCTCCATCATCTGTGAAACAGCCCTTCAGATATTTGAAGATGGCTACTGTATCATAAGAACATAAAAAGAGCTTTGCTGGATCAGACCAAGAGTCCATCTAGTCCTGCATTCTGTTCACACAGTGGCCAAACAGCTGCCCATGGGAAACCCAGAAGCAGAACATGAATGCAAAGAACACCCTCCTGCCCATGTTCCCCAGCAACGGGAGTACATAGATATACTGCCTCTGATACTAGAGATAGCTATCAGGACTAGTAACCATTGATAGCCTTATCCTCCATGAATTTGTGAAACCTTCTTCACTGGTGTGTGTTGAATGTTGTCCATGTTCGTGCAGCTTGAGAAAGTGGGTTATAACATTCATTTCTTAAATCCACATTCTTCGCACCTCCATGGGTATTCTGTATTTTAGGAACCTGTGTTTTTCATATGGAAATTCATGCCCAATACAAATCATTCAGACACATCCATCAATGACAACAACCACATCCAGAATACCAAAACCATAAAACATGTATCACACACACATGAAAAATGGCATTAGAATTGGTTGCAGCTAAAGATTTAAATGTGACTGTGCTTGAATAAGATGTCCTACCCATCAATATAAATGATGGAAGGACCATAACTTCAATGGAGACAGTTTCCCCAATTATCTTATTCTTTTTCCTTATGTTCCTCAGTGGAGGAGATGAAACTGAAACCGATGCATCTTACTATCTGAGGTGTGGGTGGGGAGCATGGTTTTTAAACAACTGGAAATGAAACAATGGAAACCACTGGACATCCTTTGATTCCTAATTTAAGTCAAAGACCAAAGGAAGGAAGGAAGGAAGGAAGGAAGGAAGGAAGGAAGGAATGTCCTCTTTTTGACCTCTGTTGCAGCTTTTACAGAATGTTACAGTCACTTTTTTGTAGGGCTGGAATTTGAAAGGTACTTCCAGAAAATTTTGAAGTGCTCACAAAAAATGAATGTGTGTGTGTGTGTGTGTGTGTGCACGCGTGCACGCGTGCATGCGCGGGGGGGGTTAGGGGGATGAACAGCAAAGATAAAATTTCTTGAAAATCCAGTCTGCTCTTCCTCTAGATCAGAGCTATGTTGGGTTGAAAGACTTGGACCTATTAAGTCCTGTATTTCTGGGGCTTCAGTTCATCCCTGGGGCTACTCTACAGTGGGAAATTACTGCAGGGGGGCTGTGATAAGTCTGCTTTATTGGTATAGCTCTTGTCTGCATATACCGCAGTCAGTAGTGGTTTGCAGCCAATAAGAAATGTCTTGACAACAGCAATCACTTCAACAGCAATTGAGTTCATGGCAAAGCACAAATAAGTCAAATATCAATCATTAATTAAAAATTAGTGCTGTGTCAAAAAATTTTCTCACATTTTTTTCCCGACCATTCTCATTCAATTTGATAGCAAAAAACAAACAAACATGCTTTTGAAAAGAAATTCAAAGGAGGAAAAATGTTGGAGAAATTCTCATGGGTTGAGTTTGCAGTCCTTTTGCTTATCTTACCTGTGAGGTGGCTGAGGAGTGTGTGTGAGTGTCCTGTCTGTCATTGTACAGTAATCTCTGTGGCAGCCTGTAGCCTCCTTGGCTTCCCACACTTCAGTTAAAGCCCTCATGAGGAAGACATCGTGAGGCAATTCCTCCCATAGGCTTTTTTAGTTCAGAAAGTGCAGGTGGCCTGGGAGGCTGCAGAGCAATGGACAGATGTGCAATAGAGAGAGAAAAGACACACAGCACCCTCGGCTACCCTGCAGTGGGCTTAGGTAAGCTCAAAAATAACACCACAAGAAATTCAGAATTCTGCCTCAGAAAAGTGGAAGCCTCAACACAGTTGATGCTGTGTTGCCACCTAGAGAAACAGTGCAGTAAATCAAAAACCCTGATGAAAACCGAAAGAAGCTGTGCTACAACCCCTGCCAATACTGAGCCCTACCTGTGAGAAATCACTGGAGAATGTCTCCTCCCCTAGGAGAAATTTGGGGATATTGTCCCCCACAATTTCTCTGCCCACAAATAGGCTGGAGAATTTTGAGAGCTCATTTGAACCCAGCTCTAATTAAAACTAGCCAAAATCGCAAAATGATCAGTTCAATAATCAATATTATTTGGGATGTATGGATTTTGTTAAATCGGTTCTGTCCATGCTTTGCGGCTTGTTACATGTCTCTCGTTCCATCATCTCTTGTTACCAGAATGTCATTCTAGCGCTAACGTTATTAGCGCTAATGCATACTTGTGAATTAGCATTAATCCCCCCCCCATTAAAAGACCGGTCTGTGGGTCCATAGAATCTACGTGAATCAAAAAAGCCAGTCTGCTATGGAATCCCCAGGTCCAAATCAGAGAAACCCCAACTCATTTGAATACATTCCGAATTTCTCTGACATGCCGATTGGGTGCAGGCTTACTCATAGGAATGTACGAAAGTCACTTACCTTTTCGCAGATGTGGTTCGCGGTGGGGGGGAGGCGCTCCGTCCCTCCCCCTGGAATCCTCCCTGGCTGGCTCCGCTCCGCTGCGGCTCCATGGAGCCACCGGCCAGGGCCATCCACAGCCGGAGGTCTGGCCACAGGTGGGCTGTTGCGGACGCAAATGGCGGCCCACTATGCTATTTGCGTTCCCCTTTTCTTTCGCTGTAATAGCCTACATAAATATTTACATAAGCTAAAATGGCTAAAAATAGGGAACACAAATGGCGGCCGCCGTAGCCGCCGCCATTTGTGTACGCTGTTTTTTTTGGGGGGGTGGCTTGCCGTGATAGGCTACGTAAATACTTAGGTAGCCTAGGGATGCAAAA